>NC_041384.1:208884360-208924793 GCF_002162155.2 Triticum dicoccoides | reverse complement strand
GTCCACCAACTCCGGCGCGCCGCCCCGCCGCACAAGTCCGCCATCGCCGCCTCCTCTCCTTGCCGGCGCCGTACCAGGCCGCCGCGCCGACCGCTGCTTCTCGCCGAGCCGCGCCGGCCACCACGCGCGTCCGCCGGTGACCGCGGCCACCTCGCCGCGCCTGTCCTCCTCCGGCGAGCCAGTCCTCCTCCGGCGCCTCCCCGGTGAACAGTGCTCGGCGGCGAATCTCGGGAACAGTGCCCGATCTAGATCCAGCTACAGTAACCCTAATTTTCGCGAGGTGGATTTTTCTCTAAGTCCCGAAATTCTTGATCCAAGTTGCCATGTTCGAGGCTCCGTAACTTTGCATCCGTAGCTCCGATTCATGCATATAGCATATCAAAATGTTCGCCTCGATGAGTACATCATTTAATTCCATTGCATCATTATTATTTGTGTTCATCTTGATGCCCGAAATGCTGCTAGAAGGAGGCTTCGTGAGTTAATTGTCAGATCTCCTAGTTCATTTTAGACTTTTGTCATTTTTGCCATGATTATTGTGTGCATGATATGCCTGTGAGTCCTTCATATGTTTTGTTAAGAATCTTGTTATCTTTCCAGAGGTGCAACCCATGCATTTTTAGGATGTGTGTGGTGACTTGTGCAAGCTTGCAAAGTGAGGCACCCGGTAAATCTGTTTTCACGGACTTAGTAGTTTTCACTAAGTCTGGGATTATTTAGTTCATGATGCCATATGTTCATGCTATTTCCTAGTGATCTGTGCCTCTTTTGAGGATGATCAGTAAAGGAGTTTTGTTAATCTTGTTATGCTCTATCCATCCATATCTTTACTTGCAATTTTGGAGCACCCTAGCTTGAGTAAATCGAGCTCTACTTTTGCTTCATTGTGAATCTGGGCAGATCGTCAACTTGTTTGCGATTTTGCCGATGTTATTATAGTTGATCCGTGCATGCTATGCCATTGTTCTTGCCATGTATAGATTGTATTTTGTGCCTTCTTGAAGTATGTATGCTTGTCTTGCCATGACTTGCACCGTGATGAGTGCATCGAGCTCGTAAGCATGCCTTCGTGAGTTATATTTCAGCATGTCCCAGTTTTCACTAAGTCTGAGAACTGATTATGTTTTTGCTATGTTCGTGTGCTTGTTACTATATTTTGTGATCCCTTTTGGCTCAAGGTCAATAAGGGACTTTTGTTAAGCTTGTTGAGTAGCTCCATGCCATGTATTTGTTTGTCATGTTCAAGTCCTGTAGCATGTTGTTTTGTTGCTCCGAAGAGGGCTATATGATCTGAAATTCCAGACAAGTGTTAATTTCACTAAGTCTGAGATCTGTTTTACCATTTGCGTTTTTGCCATGCTTGTTTGAACCTGTTAATGGATGAATTGGCCGTAGCTCAGTGCTAGACTTTTGTTAAGCATCTGCCATGTATTTGTTTGTCTTGTTTGAGTGTTGTAGCATGTTCATTTCGTTGCATTTAGAGGCCTACTTGCTGTAAATCGCAGACGGGTGTCATTTTTGAATCGCTTGCCATTTCCAAACCGTAACTCCGATTCCGGCGTTCTTTATATCGTTTTCAAGCGATTTCATCTCATCTTTCTAGTGGCACCCTTGGAATTCCAAGTTGAGGCCAGGTTCATGCATTTCCTGTCATATCTTGCATTTTTGCATCCCGCATCGCATCCCGCATAGCATATCATCATTTCATCATATTGCTTGGTCTTGCACGTGGTTGATTGTATCCTTGTTGCTTGTTTGTCTTGTTGGGTAGAGCCAGGAGACGAGTTCGCTAACGAGGAGCCCGTTGAGTTTTCTTTTGAGGATCCAGTCAACTCTGACAACTGTGCAGGCAAGATGATCATAACCTCGAAATCACTACTATCTTTGATATGATAGTTTGCTCGCTCTTTTGCTATGCCATTGCTATGATGCCTACCACTTGCTTGCAAGCCTCCTAAATTGCCATGTCAAACCTCTAACCCACCATTGTCCTAGCAACCATTGATTGGCTATGTTACCGCTTTGCTCAGCCCCTCTTATAGCGTTGCTAGTTGCAGGTGAAGATTGGAGGCCGTTTCTTGTTGGAACATCTTTTATTTACTTGTTGGGATATCATTATATTGCCATGTTATCTTAATGTATCTATATAATTGGTAAATGGTGGAAGGCTCGGCCTCTCGTCTAGTGTTTTGTTCCACTCTTGCCACCCTAGTTTCTGTCATATCGGTGCTATGTTCCCGGATTTTTGCGTTCCTTACGCGGTTGGGTTATAATGGGAACCCCTTGATAGTTCGCCTTGATTAAAGCTCTTCCAGCAATGCCCAACCTTGGTCTTACCATTTCCCACCTAGCCTCTTTTTCCCTCGGGTTTCCGGAGCCCGCGGGTCATCTTATTTTAAACCCCCCCGGGCCAGTGCTCCTCTGAGTGTTGGTCCAAACTAGACTCCTGTGCAGTGCCCCCTCGGGGAAACTCGAGGTTTGGTTTTAGTTGTATGGAGCGCTCATCTGAGTGTGCCCTGAGAAAGAGATATGTGCAGCTCCTATCAGGATTTGTCAGCACATTCGGGCGGTGTTGCTGGTCTTGTTTTAACCCGTCGAAGTGTCTCTAGTTACTGAGATACCGAGTCTGATCAGAACGTCTTGGGAGGAGGTCTATTCCTTCGTTGACCATGAGAGCTTGTCATGGGCTAAGTTGGGACTCCCCTGCAGGGATTGAACTTTCGAAAGCCATGCCCGCGGTTATGGGCATATGGGAATTTTTTAATGTCCAGTTGTAGATAACTTGAACCTTAATTAATTAAAAATGAATCAACTGAGTGTGTTACCGTGATGGCCTCTTCTCGGCGGAGTCCGGGAAGTGGACACGGTGTTGGAGTAATGTTTGCGCAGGTTGCTCTCTAGCTTCTCGCTCGCGCTTTGCCTCCTCTTCTCGCTCTCTTTTGCGAATAAGTTAGCCACCACACTTGCTAGTCGCTTGCTGCAGCTCCACTCATATTTTACCTTGCCATACCTAAAAGCTTGAATAGTCTTGATCGTGAGGGTGCGAGATTGCTGAGTCCCTGTGGCTCACAGATTACTATTACCCCAGATGCAGGGCCCGATGATTCCGCTCCAGGAGACGCGTATGAGCTCAAGTGGGAGTTCGACGAAGACTCTCAATGATACTACGTTTCCTTTCCCGATGATCAGTAGTGGTGCCCAGTTGGGGGTGATTGGGACCGTTCGCATGTTGGGTTCTCTTTTATTTTGGCACCGTAGTCGGGCATGAGTGTTTGGATGATGTAATGTTATTTATGTACTTGATTGACGTGGCGAGTGTAAGCCAACTATGTTATCTCCCCTTTTATTATATTACATGGGATGTTGTGAAGATTGCCTAACTTGCGACTTATGCCTTTAATGCGATTATGTCTCTAAGCCGTGCCTCGACACGTGGGAGCTATAGTCGCATCGAGGGTGTTATAGATTCCTTCGGTACTGCTGCTAACTGAAGCCGATCGATTGGATGAACAGTGAGCGTTGTGAGGGGGGTGGATGAACAGTGAGCGGTGGCGTTGCCTCTAGATGAACAGGACCCTGTGGTGTGGTGGAGGGCTGGATGAACAGTAGACAGTGGAGGGGTGCCCGTGGAGGGGTGGATGAACAGGACCCCGTGGTGTGGAGGGCTGGATGAACAGTAGATGGTGGAGGGGTGGTTGAACAGGACCCCATGGTGTGGAGGGCTGGATGAACAGTAGACGGTGGAGGGGTGGTTGAACAGTAGCCGGTGGAGTAGCGTGCGGTGGAGGCTGGATGAACAGAAGCCCATGGAGGCTGGATGAATAGGAGCCCGTGGAGGCTGGATGAACAGGAGCCTGTGGAGGCTGGAGGAGGTCGACGGTGGAGATGAACAGTATCTCGTGGAGTCCCGTTAATCGGTATGCCACACCCCTCCCGATGAACAGGACCCCCGTTTGGACCATAGCGCTCCAACACAAATCTGTTTCGTCCGTTTTGCGGTACGCCACACCCCTCCCGATCAACATGACCCCCGTTTTGACCGTAGGAGGTCTGTTTCCTCCGTTTTGTGGTACGTCAGACCCCTCCCGATGAACAGGATCCCGTTTCGAACATGGCCGGTTGAACACAAGGCCGTTTCCTCTGTTCTGTGCTACGCCAGGCCTCGTTTCCATCGCCTGTTCCGTCCAAGCCCTCCCGATGAACATGAAGCATTCCGTTGCCTCCCCATGAACACGACGCATTCCGTTGCCTCCCCATGAACACGACGCATTCCGTTGCCTCCCCATGAACACGACAACGACGCTGTTTCTCCATTCCGTCCCAGCCATGTCAACGAGCCCTCGCCGTACGTATGCGCGAGTAGGTGTTCGAGACCCTGCCCGTATGTACACATACGTGGCCGTATTTTCTTTCTTGCACCCTGGCCGCTGTACGTACGTGTACATGCTGCGTGCGCGCCTCTACTAGGACACATGCGTGCCTCTACATTGACAAGTATATATGTACGTACACGTTCGCGACCAAAATGACAATGCTACGTACGCTTCGACCAGGTGGGTCCCTACTGTCAGGCACTTCCTTGCGTGCGAAGATGTAGCTGGTGGGTCCCAGCAGTCACGGGCAAACCTTTTTTTAGCGAAATATGGTGGCCCGTCCGGTGGGTCCCCGCTGTCAGGTGGAGGAATAATTATTTTGCACATAATAAGGAGGCACTTCCTTGCTGCGGCCGTGGACCCAGCTGTCAGCCTCTCCATGTACAGTCCACGTCCGATGGAAGCCGTTCCTTGACCACGTTGACCATGCCACGCCGAGAGCACCAGGGCAATGGACGATGGCGAGGCCTAGCGGACGACGCGGAGCCGGGGAAGACGTGACAGTGGATGCCCACGCGTACAGGAGTACAAGGGGACTGGTTCTCTGCGGTTCGAGGCTATCGTCGCAGCAGAGTAACAGGGGGTGTGGGTGAGTAGAGGGATGGCCTGGCCAGCGGTGGGAGTAGTAGGGGGCGGTGAGGCCTCCGCCGCATCGCAGCCGGTGACGGGAGGCAGGAGCACGAGGCACGACCGGCGCTGGTTTGGGCGGCTGGAGCAAGAAGACCAGAGGTTGAAGAAGCACTACGACTGTTGGATGGACATCGTACGGTCACTGGGGCTGGAATCGTGCATATTGACTAAGTTGACAAAGCCCTCTGTCCCCGTCAACTTAGTAGGCCCACAAGTCAGCCTGCCACTATACTGGGTCCCAGCTAACAGGGGGGGTATTCATTTTTTTGTGCGTAATAAGGAGGCACTTCTTTGCATGCGAAGATATAGCTGGTGGGTCCGAGCAGTCAGCGGCGGTAATGTTTTTTTTTGCGAAATACAGAGGCCCTTTTGGTGGTGTGGCGACGGATGGGACGAGCTCTGTTGCCACCCCCGATAAAGCAAGAGGGCACTTAGGCAGCGCATTAAATGCGTTTGTCCTACGGTGTCAGGTGATAAACTTGTATACTGTAGATACTTTCTCTCGGTGTCAAAACCGGCGGATCTCGGGTAGGGGCTCCCGAACTGTGCGTCTAAGCCGGATGGTAACAGGAGGCAAGGGACACGAAGTTTTACCCAGGTTCGGGCCCTCTTGATGGAGGTGAAACCCTACGTCCTGCTTGATTAATATCGATGATATGGGTAGTACAAGAGTAGATCTACCACGAGATCGGAGAGGCTAAACCCTAGAAGCTAGGCTATGGTATGATTGTTGTTCTGTATGTTGTCCTACGGACTAAAACCCTCCGATTTATATAGACACTAGAGAGGGTTAGGGTTACACAAAGTCGGTTACAATGGTAGGAGATCTACATATCCGTATTGCCAAGCTTGCCTTCCACGCCAAGGAAAGTCCCTTCCGGACACGGGACGAAGTCTTAAATCTTGTATCTTCATAGCCCAGGAGTCCGGCTGAAGGTATAGTCCGGCCATCCGGACACCCCCTAATCCAGGACTCCCTCAGTAGCCCCTGAACCAGGCTTCAATGACGACGAGTCCGACGCGCAGATTGTCTTTGGCATTGCAAGGCGGGTTCCTCCTCCAAGTACTTCATAGAAGAATTTGAACACAAAGATAGTGTCCGGCTCTGCAAAATAAGTTTCCACATATTGCCATAGAGAGAATAATATTTACACAAATCTAATCTGCTGACGTATTCCGTAGTGTGACATCGCACCACGGCCAAGCCTTTATTCGAATCGTTTTATTGTTCCACCTCAGCGTGTCATGCGAGGCGGTTTCCTTGACATGTCTTGTTAAAGCAGAGATCGTGTCCCCTTATTCCGGGATTCTCATCAATACGGGCGTGGGTAACCCAACCGCGCCATTGATTACGATGCTTGGAGATAAGCGAGTTTTACCAGGCTGGTGGGGACACGTAGTTGCGTCCACCCATATAAGGGGATAAGGATCCACCTTTTCACCTACACCTTCTTCCTCCTTTGCCTATCCATTTTCGCGCACTCGAGCTCCAGCGCCCAAGTCCGCACTCCCCACCTCAACCTTCTCCATCCATGTCCGGAGCGGGAGGTAAGTGGATGATCTCCTCCGTCACGGAGGGACACATCAAAAAACTGAGGAAGGCCGGATACTTGTCTAACAACATCGTGTACCGGCTTCCCGAAGAGGGGCAGCTCCTCCCCACCCCAAGGCCCCATGAGAGGGTAGTGTTCCTTTCCCACTTCCTCCGCGGACTGGGCTTTCCTATCCACCTATTCGTCCGAGGACTCATGTTCTACTATAGCCTGGATTTCCATGATTTGGCCCCGAACTTCATCCTCAACATCTCAGCATTTATCATCGTGTGTGAGGCTTTCCTCCGCATCCGCCCCCATTTCGGCCTATGGCTCAAGACTTTCAATGTCAAACCGAAGGTGGTGCGCGGGCACCAGGCGGAGTGCGGAGGCGCCATGGTGGGCAAGATGCCCAACGTCTTATGGCTCGAGGGCTCCTTTGTGGAGACCCTAAAGGGGTGGCAATCGGGGTGGTTTTACATCACCGAGCCGCTCGACCCTGAGTGGGTCGCAGCCCCCGAGTTCCGGTCCGGACCCCCAACGCGGCTCACTTCCTGGAAAGAGACGGGCCTGTCGTGGGGCAGCAAAGTAGAGGTGACTGGACTGCAAACATGCATCCAAACCCTCGTGGACAAGCAGCTCTGTGCGGGATCTAAGCTCCCTTACCTTTGACAGGATTGGCAGGCGAAGTCCGGACAGATCGAGTATCCGGCTCCTTTGCCCGAAGACCCAGCCGATGCCCGCTTGGCGAAGCTGCTGGTTCCGGCACCCTATGTGGTGCCGGAGAAGAAGGCCACGAAGAAGGCCACGGGGACTCGAACAAGTGCCCAGCGCCAGGAGGTGTCGGGTTCATCATCTGACGGCTCCAAGGCGCATTCCTCCCGTGAAGACGAGGAGGAGGAAGAAGAGACCTCTCCCCTCCAGCGGGGGGAGAGAAGAAAAGGAAGGCCGCCCTTACTGGGGAGGCCGAAAGGTCCAAGAAGGGGAAAAACCTTCCTCCGAACTACTCCACCAACGCCGACGACGGCGGAGAGGAGTGGCCGCTCAGGGCCAAGCCCCTGGCGAAATCGTAAGTATCTGGATACCAGAGTAATTCATAGTATTCCTTTATTGCACAGCTTTCCCTTATGTCAAATATGATTATGCAGCCCACCCAAAGACCGGCTCGACGCGTCGTCGAGCGGTTCACTGGACTCGTCGGATGTGAATTCGCTTCCGCCGGCTACCTCCCCCCGCCCTACGGACGACGCCGAAGTGTTGTCCCAACATGTTCCAAGCTAGGAGGAGGTGGTCCTGGAGGCGCCGCAAGGCGACCTCCCGGACTCCAGGAGTAAAGGGGATAAAACCCCCCAGGGCTCCAAGTCTGGCTCTAGGTCGGACACCGCTCCGGAACCTTCAAAGGTTCCAGAGTCCGGCGGGCGACCTCCTTCCAAGAGGAGCAAGCCCACCGTGCCGGTGACCCCCGTCCAACAGGAGGCGCCGGACAATCTGTTGGAGGTGCTCAAAGGCGCCTCCATCGATGAGGAGCACCGCACCATTATGAGTGCGGTGGTCCAGAAGGTTCAGTCCGCCAAGAGCGGACTGACTGAAGCTTGTGCTAGCCTTTTAACAGGCTTTGAGGTAAGTAAAGAATGTGTAAATAATATTACCGCATAGACAGTAGCCCCTGATGCTCTGTTTGGCGTTCAGGAAGAAAAGCCGAATAGAGGATCAAATAAAATTCGCAGGAGTCTAACAAAAAGGAGTCAATATGCATATGCAGGCTTCTCTGCTGGCGTCCGCCGTACTGACTGCGGAAGTAGACACACTAAAGCAGAACCTCGAGCAATCCAAGAAAGAGCTCGGACGTGCCAAGAAGCAGCTCAAGGACAAGGAAGGTAAGAAATACCTTGTTTAAATATATATAAAAAAGGTGCAATTGCAAAAAAAATGACAGGATTATCGTGGCTATTGTAGGGGCCACGTCTGAGGTGGCGACCCTTAAGCAAGCACTGGTCGAGGCCGAGAAGAGGGCGGCCATGGAGCGCACCGAGCGGGAGAAGTATGAGGCCCAGGTTGGCAAGGTGCAGCAAGAGCTCCAGGCTCTCATGGAAAAACATGAGAGTTTGGAGCTTGACTCAAAGATGCGAGCGTCCGAGATCGCGGTGGCTATTGAAAATGCCAAGTCTGCCAAGGCCGAATCCCAGAAGACCCTCCAGGAGTTGGATGCGGTGAAAAAGATAGCGGCGGGTAAGGCATTCTCTATGCAAAGCAAACACATACACATGAGTTACTTGTTACTTACCCGAATCTTCCCCATAGCATGTTCGATGCCGCCACATTCTATCGAGCCGAGGAGGGAAGCTCGATAGAGAAGGTGTTCTAGTCTCAGTATGCTGAGGCCGGACACCCCGTGCCCCTGAGTGACCAGTTGAAGCAACTGGTAGAGCTCCACAAGGCGGCCGAACAGGCCATGAAGGGCCTCATCGTTCGGCTGTGGCCTGGAGAGGCTCTTCCTGGGAGCTATTTCGGGCTGGTGCGGCGGCTGGTGGGGGCCTGTCCAAGGCTCGAAGTCATCAAGCGCTCTGTCTGCATTGAAGGTGCCTGTAGGGCCCTTGCCCGTGCTAAGGTGCACTGGGGCAAGCTGGAAGCTGAGAAGCTTGTGAAGGACGGGCCACCGTCGGGGAAAGAGCATCGCAAGCCTGAGAATTATTATAAGGATGTTCTGAAGGGTGCCCGCCTTATGGCGGATGAATGTTCCAGGGATGTAATTTTTGAGTAAAACTCACTCGTTTTGTCCTGTGTGCGGAAAACTTGTTCATATGCGCTAAGCAATGCTGTTGAAATTTAAAATATTACCTTCTGTGCGGCTGTTTATCAATTTTGAGAGATGGCGAGTCGTTGGCTTCTGCCCCCGTGCCGCTAGTGCTGGGGTGTTCGGGGATAAACCTGAGCGCTCTTTTCCCATGTTTGGGTCCTTCGAGGGAGGCGCTCAGCACAACGAACATGGCAATCGGACTATAATGCGCGAACACTCTCACTTAGCCATAGAATTCTTTAATTTTAAATTTCGGTGAAGCCCCTGGTATTCGGAAGACCGATTTTGGGGCGCTATCCATGCCTTGGCCGGACAGAGCCGACTCCTCGCTCTAAGCGGCATAAGTCTTTAGGGACTCGAAAAACCTCTCGAACAGCGACCAGCTCTCGCTTCATCATGACATTCAGTTTTAGCTTTCTCTACTGAGGTGCTCGACCCAGCTCAACTGGGGCACAATCGCAGTAGTTCTCCTAGTGCTACCTTAGCCGATATAGCGGAACGTAAGGCACCAAAACATAGGAGCCGGGCAAACCCAACTATTGACCCATGACATGATTCGGAGCTGATGCATATAATGCTATAAGTTCGGGGTGCCGCACTTGTTAAAGTGTTCGGACTTCTCACACCATATTGAGGGGTACTAAAGCCCCTGGCGTATTTTGGCCGTACCAAAGTGTACGGGTGCAACATGTCGTTAAGGAACATATATTTGTAAAAAAAAGAGTAATTAAAAAATAGACAAAAGCTATGCATTGTTTATTAAAAAGGGGCTGCGATCAAAGCAAAACGATACAAATAATGCGATAAGCAAAAGGTTGGACTATTTAACATGTCCATTCCAGGGGTAGGCTGCGGAATGGTATGCGAAACAGGTATACTGCTCGTGATAGAGACCACCCGGGAGTTTCGTAATGCGGCATGGCTTGTCTGCTTCCCTGGTTCTTGCATTGTTTGTGCAGCACTTGAACTACCGAACAGGCCTTCCGAAGAATGGAGTCCTGAAAGTAAGAGAAAAATAAAAAATCGGCAGCCCCTGGTGCGGTTTAAGCCGTGTTTCGGGCATGCCATGATGGTGCCCCTCCCCCTGTACCCATGGTATTTCTAGAGCGTAGTTATGTACGCGAAGCACTGGTGTCGCATTTTTGCGAGGGCTGGGGTTGGGGCCGCATTGCTACGCCTGCTCGGAACGTGCCAGGCGGTCTTGTTGTAGGTTACTCCGGGCGCGCTTGACGGTGTCCGGACGTTTAATGGCCGGACTGGAGAACTGCCTGGAGAGGCTGCTTTGTACTTCCGATGCAAGGGCCGCCATGTGCTCCTCCATTCGGAGGGAGCGTTCGGTGTTTCCATTGACCGTAATTACTCCTTGAGGGCCTGGCATCTTGAGCTTAAGGTATGCGTAGTGCGGTACCGCATTGAACTTGGCGAATGCGGTTCGCCCGAGCAGTGCGTGATAGCCACTGCAGAATGGGACTATGTCGAAGATCAACTCCTCGCTTCGGAAATTATCCAGAGATCCGAAGACCACTTCAAGTGTGACTGAGCCTGTACAGTTGGCCTCTACACCTGGTATTACGCCTTTAAAGGTCATTTTGGTGGGCTTAATCCTCGAGGGATCTATGCCCATTTTCCGCACTGTATCCTGGTAAAGCAGGTTCAGGCTGCTGCCGCCGTCCATAAGGACTCTAGTGAGATGAAATCCGTCAATAATTGAGTCTAGAACCAATGCGGCGAATCCGCCATGACGGGTGCTAGTGGGATGGTCCCTTCGATCAAAGGTGATCGGGAAGGAGGACCATGGGTTGAACTTTCGGGCGAATGGCTCTACCGCATATACGTCCCTTAACGCGCGCTTCTGCTCCCTCTTGGGGATGTGGGTTGCGTATATCATGTTCACCGTCCGCACTTGTGGGGGAAAACCCTTCTGTCCACTGTTTGTTCGGCGGCCGGGGCTCTTCGTCGTCATCGCTATGCAGCCCCTCGTCTTTGTTTTCGGCATTTAACTTGCCTGCCTGCTTGAACACCCAACAATCCCTGTTGGTGTGATTGGCCGGCTTTTCGGGGGTGCCATGTATCTGGCACAAGCGGTCAAGTATTCGGTCCAAACTGGACGGGCCCCTAGGATTTCTTTTGAATGGCTTTTTTCACTGACCGGATTTATAGCCTTTGAATCCGGCATTAACTGCCGTATCCTCAGCATTGTCTCTGTTAATGCGGCACTTTTGCTTGTTGCGACGCGACCTGCCACTACTGTCCTTGGTATCCGAATTACCAGGGTTCTTGGTTATATTGTTGCTACGAGAAAGCCAGCTGTCTTCTCCCGCGCAAAAGCGGGTCATGAGTGTCGTGAGTGCTGCCATAGATTTCGGCTTTTCCTGTCCAAGGTGCCGGGCAAGCCACTCGTCACGGATATTGTGCTTGAAGGCTGCTAGGGCCTCTGCGTCCGGACAGTCGACTATTTGATTTTTCTTTGTTAGGAACCATGTCCAGAATTGCCTGGCCAATTCCTCTGGCTGCTGAATTACGTGGCTTAGGTCATCGGCGTCTGGTGGTCGCACATAAGTGCCCTGGAAATTGTCGAGGAATGTGGCTTCCAGGTCCTCCCAACAACTGATTGATCCTGCTGGCAAGCTGTTAAGCCAATGCCGAGCTGGTCCTTTAAGCTTGAGAGGGAGGTATTTGATGGCGTAGAGATCATCGCCGAGGGCCATGTGGATATGAAGGAGATAATCCTCGATCCATACCGCAGGATCTGTTGTGCCATCATATGATTCGATGTTTACGGGTTTGAAACCCTCGGGGATTTGATGATCCATTACTTCGTCTGTGAAGCATAGTGGGTGCGCGGCACCTCTGTACTGGGCTATATCACGACGTAGCTCTAATGAGCTTTGTCTACTGTGTTCGGCCCTACCGGATTTGTGTCCGGCGGACGGTTATCGTCTCGAGTCATGGGGCGCCCATGCGATCCATAGATTGATCTTGTTTGCCTTGCTTTGTCCTCCAACATGTCTCGCAGGTCTGGCGCATTTTCCTGTGCCTTGGTACGAGGTGCAGCTTGAGTGGAGGGCCGAGAGGCCTCTCTATCGCGGCCACGAGGTGGCCGGTTGGCTGTATCAAGTGCTGGTGATGTAGGTTTAAGTGCTTCCTCCTCTAATTGGGGTAGCAACCTGCGCTTTGGGTAGCTCTTGGAGGGGCGTTCGAGTTTATGCTCTTCGGCCGCAAGGACTTCAGTCCATCTGTCGACTAGCAAATCTTGATCAGCTCTAAGCTGTTGCTGTTTTTTCTTGAGGCTTCTTGCCGTGGCAATAAGCCTGCGTTGAAAACTCTCTTGCTCGACGGGATCCTCTGGCACGACGAATTTGTCGTCGTCGAGGCTTGACTCGTCTTCGGAGGGAGGCATATAATTATCGTCCTCGACCTCTCTGTCTGCCGCTCTCTCATGAGGGCTGGCTTCTCCATCCTCCTATGCTGAATCTTACTGGAGGGGGTTTTCTTCGGCACTCTCCAAAGTTTATTATCTCCCGTGCTGGAATCACCGTATTTTCTTTGGCGGGATTTTGAGCGGCGCCGCTGACGCCGGCGCTTAGGCTGTTTCCTGGAGGGGTCATCCTCCGCTGTTCCATCGCCATCTCCTTATTTTGGGGTGTCCACCATGTATATGTCATATGACGAGGTGGCTTTCTAGGGCCCAATAGGCGCTGGTTCTTCATTGTCCCCTGCATCGGTGTCCATACCGTCGATGTCTTCGAAGTCGAAGTCGAGCATGTCGGTTAAATCGTCGACAGTGGCTACAAAGTGGGTGGTGGGTGGGCTTTGAATTTCTTCATCATCGGTATCCCAACCTTGCTGACCGTAGTCCGGCCAGGGCTCTCCTGATAAAGAGAGAGTCTTTAGTGTCTTCATAATATCACCGAAAGGCGAGTGCTGAAAGATGTCTGCGGCAGTAAACTCCATGATCGGCGCCCAATCGGTTCGATCGGCAGGGGCGCGGAGGGTTCGGAGTCCGGAGAGGAGTCCGGCTCCTTGGAGTCACGAGTCTCGCGGAGTGCGGGGTTGGTGTTCGGCTCGATCGCCGTTGGGATCGCAGCCCTTGTGGCGGCGTCCAACCACCCATCCTTGATCGGCGCAGCTGGCTCCGAATTAAGGGTCGGAGCCGATGCGGGTGCGGCCTCTAGGGCACTGTTCGGCGGCAGAGCTAGATCATGCTTGTCATGACAGTGCGGCGCGCTCGGCAGTGGCTCGAATCCGTCGAGGATCAAGTCCCCGCGGATGTCAGCCGTCTAGTTTAAACTTCCAAATCTGACCCGACGGCCAGGGGCATAGCTTTCGATCTGCTCCAGATGGCCAAGTGAATTGGCCCGCAGTACGAAGCCGCCAAAGACGAAGATCTGTCCGGGGAGGAAGGTCTCACCCTGGACTGCATCGCCATTGATGATCGTAGGAGCCATGAAGCCTAACGGTGACGACAAAGAGGAACTCTCAATGAAAGAACCAATGTCGGTGTCAAAACCGGCGGATCTCGGGTAGGGGGTCCCGAACTGTGCGTCTAGGCCGGATGGTAACAGGAGGCAAGGGACACGAAGTTTTACCCAGGTTCGGGCCCTCTTGATGGAGGTAAAACCCTACGTCCTTCTTGATTAATATTGATGATATGGGTAGTACAAGAGTAGATCTACCACGAGATCAGAGAGGCTAAACCCTAGAAGCTTGCCTATGGTATGATTGTTGTTCTGTATGTTGTCCTACGGACTAAAACCCTCCGGTTTATATAGACATCGGAGAGGGTTAGGGTTACACAAAGTCGGTTACAATGGTAGGAGATCTACATATCTGTATCGCAAAGCTTGCCTTCCACGCCAAGGAAAGTCCCTTCCGGACACGTGACAAAGTCTTCAATCTTGTATCTTCATAGTCCAGGAGTCCGGCTGAAGGTATAGTCCGGCCATCCGGACACCCCCTAATCCAGGACTCCCTCACTTTCCACCTCCTGTGTGCCACTGTGGCGACCCCTTTGACATATAAAAGGAGGCCCGAGGCGTACTGTGGAAGGATTCGGACTTTTTGGACTGGGCATGCACCCCAGCTAGTCCAAGAGCTCAAGAACACTAAATATACACATACAAGGAGGACTAGGGTTTTACGCATTGTTTGCGGCCCGAACCTGGGTAGAAATCCCCTCGCGCTGATCGATAGACCTGCTCTTTGCAGCTCCACACCCCGCTTACCGTAGAAGGGATTCCCCGGGATCCCATAGGTGTTTTTCCCCGACATCTTTGGGCGCCAGGTAGGGGGTGCTGAGGCTATGAAAAGCTGGTCTAAAAGTTAGCGCATCGCCTTCATCATCACCATGGCCCCCACGAAGAAGGTGATCACAGTGATCGGATTGTCTAGAGCCGGACCACCTATACCAGCACAGGCGGGTGATGGGGCAGCCATGGATGGTGGCGGAAGCGTGGCCCGTGAGCACCCACGACACTTCTGGCAATCGGAGCCAGGCGAGCGGCGTCATTCGTACCCAAGACGACGAGCAGCATGCCGCTGGGTCCAGGGGCAGGGCCGTGCTGCCCACGGGCGGTGCGGCGACCTCCAGGATGCCCTAGCCGGTGCCCGCGCCGCGGTCTTCCCAGGCCGTGCATGGCGAGCAACGCCTCTATGTCAGTGCCCCCAGGCGCCGCTGCTACCTCTTGAGCACTGCGTTGGTTTTCCCTTGAAGAGGAAAGGGTGATGCAGCAAAGTAGCATAAGTATTTCCCTCAGTTTTTGAGAACCAAGGTATCAATCCAGTAGGAGCCTATGCGCGAGTCCCTCGCACCTACACAAAACAAATAAATCCTCGCAACCAACGTGATAAGGGGTTGTCAATCCCTTCACGGTCACTTACGAGAGTGAGATTTGATAGATATGATAGGATAATATTTTTGGTATTTTTGTGATAAAGATGCAAAGTAAAATAAAATCAAAGGAAATAACTAAGTGTTGGATGATTAATATGATGAAGATAGACCCCG
This sequence comes from Triticum dicoccoides, assembly GCF_002162155.2. NCBI lineage: Eukaryota > Viridiplantae > Streptophyta > Magnoliopsida > Poales > Poaceae > Triticum > Triticum dicoccoides. The sequence goes on along the minus strand of NC_041384.1, from coordinate 208,909,454 downwards.
GGGCCATAGGTTTCACTAGTGGCTTCTCTCAAGAGCATAAGTATTTTACGGTGGGTGAACAAACTACAGTTGAGCAATTGACAGAATTGAGCATACCTATGCAAATATCTAGGTATGATCATGTATATAGGCATCACGTCCGAGACAAGTAGACCGACTCCTGCCTGCATCTACTACTATTACTCCACACATCGACCGCTATCCAGCATGCATCTAGAGTATTAAGTTCATAAGAACAGAGAAAAGCCTTAAGCAAGATGACATGATGTAGAGGGATAAATTCAAGCAATATGATAAATACCTGATAACCCACAATTATAAAGGATCTATCGTAGTCCTCTCGGTAAGTAAGAGTGTCAAACCCAACGAGGAGCAGAAGGAAATGATAAGCGGTTTCAGCAAGGTATTCTCTACAAGTACTGAAATAAGTGGTAACAGATAGTTTTGTGATACGATAATTTGTAACGAGCAACAAGTAACAAAAGTAAATAAAGTGCAGCAAGGCGGCCCAATCCTTTTTGTAGCAAAGGACAAGCCTGGACAAACTCTTATATAGAGAAAAGTGCTCCCGAGGACACATGGGAATTATCGTCAAGCTAGTTTTCATCACGTTCATATGATTCGCGTTCGGTACTTTGATAATTTGATATGTGGGTGGACCGGTGCTTGGGTGCTGTTTTTACTTGAACAAGCATCCCACTTATGATTAACCTCTATCGCAAGCATCCGCAACTACAACAGAAGTATTAAGGTAAACCTAACCATAGCATGAAACATATGGATCCAAATCAACCCCTTACAAAGCAACGCATAAACTAGGGTTTAAGCTTATGTCACTCTAGCAACCCATCATCTACTTATCACTTCCCAATGCCTTCCTCTAGGCCCAAATAATGGTGAAGTCTCATGTAGTCGATGTTCACATAACACCACTAGAGGATAGACAACATACATCTCATCAAAATATCGAACGAATACCAAATTCACATGACTACTAATAGCAAGACTTCTCCCATGTCCTCAGGAACAAACGTAACTACTCACAAAGCATATTCATGTTCATAATCAGAGGTGTACTAATATGCATATAGGATCTGAACATATGATCTTCCACCAAATAAACCAACTAGCATCAACTAGAAGGAGTAATCAACACTACTAGCAACCTACTAGTACCAATCCCGAACTTGGAGACAAGAATTGGATACAAGAGATGAACTAGGGTTTGAGAGGAGATGGTGCTGGTGAAGATGTTGATGGAGATTGCCCTCTCCCGATGAGAGGTGTGTTGGTGATGACAATGGTGATGATTTCCCCCTCCCGGAGGGAAGTGTCCCCGGCAGAATAGCTCTGTCGGAGCCCTAGATTGGTTTCGCTAAGGTTCCACCTCGTGGCGGCCGAGTCTCGTCCCGAAAGGTTGCTTATGATTTTTCTTCGGACGAAAGACTTCATATAGCAAAAGATGGCCACCGGAGGACCAACAGGGGGCCCACGAGGCAGGGGCGCGCCCAGGGGGGTAGGGCGCGCCCCCACCCTCGTGGACAGGTGGTGGCCCCCTGACGTATTTCTTCCGCTCAATATTTTTTATTATTTCCAAAAATGACTTTCGTGGAGTTTCAGGACTTTTGGAGTTGTGCAGAATAGGTCTCTAATATTTGCTCCTTTTCCAGCCCAGAATCCCAGCTGTCGGCATTCTCCCTCCTTATGTAAACCTTGTAAAATAAGAAAGAATAGGCATAAGTATTGTGACATAACGTGTAATAACAGCCCATAATGCAATAAATATCGATATAAAAGCATGATGCAAAATGGACGTATTAACTCCCCCAAGCTTAGACCTCGCTTGTCCTCAAGCGAAAGCCGATAACGATAAATATGTCCACATGTTTAGAGGTAGAGGTGTCAATAATATAAAATATGGACATGAGGGCATTATGGTTATTCTCATAACAACAACATATATGGATATTGTCATATGATTTCTTACGCTCAAGTAATAATCTATTCACAATGCAAAACTACGAATCAGAAACTTTACTGAGAACTAACAAACTATAATCTCAGTCATTGAAGCAATTGCAATTTATCATAACATCAAAAAGAGTCTATGTCAGAGCTTCTAGCAAGTCCACATACTCAACTATCATTTATTCTTTCATAATTGCTAACACTCACGCAATACTTGTGGTTATGGAGTTTTAATCAGACACAGAGAAAGATCGGGGCTTATAGTTTCGCCTCCCAACCTTTACCTCAAGGGTAATGTCAACAATAATAACTCATGCTGACTTACATCCAATTAGATATATCTACCAACATCTTTCCAACACCCTATGCTTGCCAAAGGATAAAATATAAAAAGGAAAGGTGAAGATCACCATGACTCTTGCATAGGGAAGAAGATGATAATAAAAGATAGGCCCTTCGCAGAGGGAAGCAGAGGTTGCCATGCGCTTTCAGGGTTGGATGCACAAAATCTTAATGCGTAAGAACGTCACTTTATATTGTCACTTGTGATATGAACCTTTATTATGCAGTCTGTCGCTTTTATTTCTTCCACATCACAAGATCATATAAAGCTTATTTCCTCCACACCAATCAATCATACATATTTAGAGAGTAATTTTTATTGCTTGCACCGATGACAACTTACTTGAAGGATCTTACTCAATCCATAGGTAGATATGGTGGACTCTCATGGCAAAACTGGTTTAAGGGTATTTGGAAGCACAAGTAGTATCTCTACTTGGTGCAAAGAATTTGGCTAGCATGAGGGGGAAAGGCAAGCTCATCATGTTGGATGATCCATGACAATATGCTTTATCTCAGATATAAGAAAACATAACCCATTACGTTGTCTTCCTTGTCCAACATCAACTCTTTAGCATGTCATATTTTAATGAGTGCTCCCAATCATAAAAGATGCCCAAGATAGTATATTTATATGTGAAACCTCCCTTTCTTTATTACTTCCTATTAATTGCAATGATGACCAAAGCGATGTTTGCCAACTCTCAACAATTTTTAATCATCATACTCTTTCTATGTAAAGTCATTACTCTCCATAAGATCAATATGATCACTATGTTTATTTTTATTCTTTTTCTCTTTTCTTTTATTCACTCAAGATCATAGAAAGATAATCAAGCCCTTGACTCAACACTAATATTTATTATATATAGCTCATGGGCTCGATTACATAGAGAGATCATAAAGCAAAACTCAAAACTAGATCATGCCATAAACTTTATTCTACTAGATCAAGATACTACTAATAGGATCTAACTGAGAAAAACGGTAAAGATAGGAGTGTGATGGTGATATGATACCAGGCACCCCCCCCAAGCTTGGCAGTTGCCAAGGGGAGTGCCCATAACCATGTGATTATATCTTCTTCTTTGTTGGTGAAGAAGATGATGATTTGGTTGATGGCGTAGGCTTCTTCCTTAATTTGCACTTGAGGACAGAATTTTGATCCCTCAATTCGTCAATCTCCTGCTCCAGGATTAATATCATTTTGCATAGTTCCTGCTTCTTTTCCTGCAAGAGACGAAAAGGGATAAACTCGATCTTAGGTTTCTTTGCTCTATCAGGGAGGCTTGACTTTTTGAACTCCACATGCATGTCCCCAGGTTGAGGTAATGGGGGTTCATCTTCATCTGAGCTCGTCTCCTCCTTCCTCTTGGGTTCATAGTCCTCTTCTTCCTCCGTAGTCCAACCAAAATGCTCCACATCTCCATAGATCTTAGGATCTGCAAGGTAATCATCCACATAGCTTTCTCCTTCCGAATCCTAGGACGACATGTTGCTCTAATCTGCAGTAGGACAGCTCGAAACAAGAATAGAGGATAATTGCGTGATACGGTGGTCATAACCTTCGGGAGATTATATAATGAATTTTTACCGACCAAAATACGTATCGTGCAAGAAAACGGAGTCCGGAGAACACACGAGGTGCCCACGAGGTAGGGGGCGCGCCCAGTAGGGTAGGGCACGCCCTCCACCCTCATGGAGCCCTCGTGTCCTTCCCGGACTGCTTCTTATTTTTCTATTTTTCTAAATATTCCAAAACAGAGAAATATTGCCATAAAAATTGTTTTGGAGTCGGTTTACTTACCGTACCACATACCTATTCCTTTTTAGAGTCTGTAATGTTCCGGAAAGTGTCCCTTATGTATTCCCGTGGGGTTACGATTTCAACAACATTGGTTTCAACATTTATGGGATTACCTGAGATATAATGTTTAATTCTTTGGCCGTTCACAACCTTCAGATTTCTACCTTCGAAGTTGTTGATTTTTACGGCACCGAAATGATAGACCTCCTCGATAACGTAAGTGCCTTCCCATTTAGAGAGAAGTTTTCCTGCAAAAAATCTTAAACATGAGTTGTATAGCAATACATAATCACCTACATTAAACTCATGCTTTTGTATCCTTTTGTCATGCCATCTTTTAACTTTTTCTTTAAACAATTTCGCATTTTCATAAGCTTGGGTTCTCCATTCATCAAGTGAGCTAATATCAAATAACCTCTTCTCACCGGCAAGTTTGAAATCATAGTTGAGCTCTTTAATAGCCCAATATGCCTTATGTTCTAGTTCGAGAGGTAAGTGACATGCTTTTCCATAAACCATTTTATACGGAGACATACCCATAGGATTTTTATATGCAGTTCTATAGGCCCATAATGCATCATCAAGTTTCTTGGACCAATTCTTTCTAAATCTGTTGACAGTCTTTTGCAAAATTAATTTGAGCTCTCTATTGCTCAATTCTACTTGACCACTAGACTGTGGGTGATAAGGAGATGCAATTCTATGATTAACATCATACTTAGCAAGCATTTTTCGGAAAACACAATGAATAAAATGTGAACCACCATCAGTCATTAAATATCTAGGGAATCCAAACCTCTGAAAAATAACTTCTTTAAGCATTTTAATAGAAGTGTTATCATCAGCACTACTAGTTGGAATAGCTTCTACCCACTTAGTAACGTAATCAACAGCAACTAAAATATGTGTATAACCATTAGAGGCAGGAAAAGGTCCCATATAATCAAAGCCCCAAACATCAAATGGTTGAATAACAAGTGAATAGTTCATAGGCATTTCTTGATGTCTACTAATATTACCAATTCTTTGACATTCATCACAAGATAAGACAAACTTACGGGCATCCTTGAAGAGAGTAGGCCAATAAAAACCGGATTGCAATACCATATGTGCAGTTCTATCTCCAGCGTGGTGTCCTCCATAAGCTTCAGAGTGACACTTGCGTAGGATCTGTTCCTGTTCATGCTCAGGTACACAACGTCTAATAACACCATCTACTCCTTCTTTATAAAGATGTGGGTCATCCCAAAAGTAATGTCTCAAATCATAGAAAAACTTTTTCTTTTGCTGGTATGTGAAACTAGGTGGTATAAATTTAGCCACGATATAATTAGCATAATCAGCATACCATGGAGTACTACGAGAGGCATTTATGACATTTAATTGCTCATTAGGAAAGCTATCATCAATAGGCAGTGGGTCATCAAGAACATTTTCTAACCTAGACAAGTTGTCTGCCACGGGGTTCTCATCTCCTTTTCTATCAACAATATGCAAATCAAATTCTTGTAGCAATAGAACCCATCTAATAAGTCTAGGTTTAGCATCTTTCTTTTCCATAAGATATTTAATAGCAGCATGATCCGTTGTGAATAGTCACTTTAGAATCAACAATATAAGGTCTGAACTTATCACAAGAAAATACAACTGCTAAGAATTCTTTTTCAGTAGTAGCATATTTCTCCGAGCATTGTCTAGAGTTTTACTAGCATATTTAATAACATTTAATTTCTTATCAACTCTTTGCCCTAGAACAACACCTACAGCATAATCACTAGCATCACACATAATTTGAAAGGGTAAATTCCAATTAGGTGGCTGAACAATAGGTGCAGAGATCAATGTTTTCTTAAGTATTTCAAATGCTTCTACACAATCATCATCAAAGACAAATGGTATATCTTTTTGTAATAAATTAGTCAGAGGCCGAGAAATTTTTGAGAAATCCTTAATGAACCACCTATAAAATCCGGCGTGACCAAGGAAACTTCTTATACCTTTGATGTCCTTGGGACATGGCATCTTTTCGATAGCATCAACCTTGGATTTATCAACCTCAATACCTCTTTTAGAAATTTTATGCCCCAAGACAATACCTTCATTAACCATAAAGTGGCAGTTTTCCCAATTCAAGACAAGATTAGTTTCTTCACATCTCTGCAAAACTCGATCAAGGTTGTTCAAGCAATCATCAAAAGAGGATCCATAGACGAAAAAATCGTCCATGAAAACCTCACAAATCTTTTCACAAAAGCCAGAGAATATAGCCATCATGCATCTTTGGAAGGTAGCTGGTGCATTACATAAACCAAAAGGCATACGTCTATAAGCAAAAGTACCAAAGGGGCAAGTAAAAGTAGTCTTTGATTGATCATTGGCTGACACGGGTATTTGAGAGAAACCAGAATAACCATCTAGAAAGCAAAAATGTGTATGTTTGGATAATATTTCTAGCATTTGATCGATAAAAGGTAAGGGGTAATGATCTTTCTTAGTAGCCTTATTTAATTTGCAGAAATCAATTACCATCCTATAACCTGTAATAATTCTTTGCGGAATCAATTCATCTTTATCATTAGGAACAACGGTAATACCTCCCTTCTTAGGGACACAATGGACAGGACTTACCCACTGACTATCAGCAACGGGATAAATTATACCTGCCTCAAGGAGCTTTAGTATTTCCTTTCTTACCACCTCTTTCATCTTAGGATTCATCTGTCATTGATGATCACGAACTGGTTTGGCATCTTCTTCCAAATTTATTTTATGTTGACATAGAGTGGGACTAATGCCCTTAAGATCATCAAGAGTATATCCAATAGCAGCACAGTGCTTCTTCAGAGTTTTCAATAATCTCTCTTCTTCATGCTCTGAAAGGTTAGCACTAATAATAACAGGATATATCTTCTTTTCATCAAGATAAGCATATTTAAGAGTATCAGGCAACGGTTTAAGCTCAAACACGGGACCACCCTTGGGTGGAGGAGGATCCCCTAGGATTTCAATAGGCAAATTGTGTTTCAGGATAGGTTCCTGTTTAAAGAACACTTCATCAATTTCCCTTCTCTCATTCATAAACATATCATTTTCATGGTCTAGCAAATATTGTTCTAAAGGATCGCTAGGAGGTATGGCAATAGAAGCAAGACCAATAATTTCATCCTTACTAGGTGTTCAAGACCAATAATACTCTTAAAGAGATCTTCTTCATGGTGTTGTCTACAAAATTTAGAGAAATTAAACTCATGAGACATATCACCCAAACCAATAGTAACAACATCCTTTTCGCAGTCTATCTTAGCATTAATGGTGTTCAAGAAGGGTCTACCAAATATAATGGGACAAAAGCTATCTTGTGGGGAACCAAGAACAAGAAAATCAGCAGGATATTTGGTTTTCCCGCACAAGACTTCAACATCTCTAACAATTCCCATTGGTGAAATAGTATCTCTATTGGCAAGTTTAATTGTGACATCAATATCTTCTAACTCAGCAGGTGCAATATCATGCATAATTTCTTTGTATAAGTTAAAGGGTATTGCACTAGCACTAGCACCCATATCACATAAGCCATGATAACAATGATCTCCTATTTTAACAGAAATAACAGGCATGCCTACCACAGGTATGTGTTTATCTTTAGCACAAGGTTTGGCAATTCTAGCAGTTTCCTCACAGAAATAAATAACATGCCCATCAATATTATCAAACAAGAGATCTTTCACAATAGCAATATTAGGTTCAACTTTAATCTGCTCAGGAGGTGTATAAGTTCTAATATTGCTTTTACGAACCACAGTTGAAGCTTTAGCATGATCCTTTATCCTAACAGGGAAAGGTGGTTTCTCAACATAAGAAGTAGGAACAACAGGATCATTATAAGTGATAGTCTTTTCTTCAACTTTAATAGGTGCAGCTACTTTTACTTCTATGGGAGGATGATATTTAAACCACTTCTCCTTGGGGAGATCAACATAAGTAGCAAAAGATTCATAGAAATAAGCTCCTATCTCAGAGTCAAGTCCATATTTAGTGCTAAATTTACGGAAAACATCGGTATCCATAAAAGATTTAACACAATCAAACTTAGGTGTCATACCTGACTCCTTACCTTCATCGAGATCCCAATCTTCAGAGTTGCGTTTAATTCTATCCAATAAATTCCATTTGAATTCAATAGTCTTCATCATAAAAGAGCCAACACAAGAAGTATCGAGCATGGTGCGATTGTTATCAGAAAGCCAAGCATAAAAACTTTGAATAATTATTTCTCTTGAGAGCTCATGATTGGGGCATGAATATAACATTTATTTAAGCCTCCCCCAAGCTTGAGCGATGCTTTCTCCTTCGCGAGGCCAAAAATTATACATATAATTGCGATCACAATGAACAAGGTGCATAGGATAAAATTTCTGATGAAATTCTAAGTTCAATCGTTTGTAGTTCCATGATCCCGTATCATCACATAGCCTATACAATGTTGATGTGTCTCCCTTCAAAGATAAAGGGAAGACCTTCCTCTTAATAACATCACCGGGCACTCCTGCAAGCTTAAATAATCCACAAACTTCATCCACATATATTAGGTGCTCATCAGGATGCTTTGTTCCATCTCCTGCAAAAGGATTAGCTAGCAGTTTTTCTAACATACCCGAAGGAATCTCGAAGTGAACATTTTAATTCTCATTTTCATTTTCAGTAGGTTCAGTAGGTTGAGGAGAAACTCTTTGCTCTACTGGTCGGGTTGAAGATACACCGAACAAGCCCCTCAGAGGATTACTTTCCATAGTAACAAGTGACAGTAAATTTCAGCACACTATATAAATTTTTCCTTACCAAATTCCACCTACCAAAGGCGCTTCACCCCCCGACAACGGCGCCAGAAAAGAGTCTTGATAACCCACAAGTATAGGGGGTCTATCGTAGTCCTTTATTGATAAGTAAGAGTGTCGAACCCAACGAGGAGCAGAAGGAAATGATAAGCGGTTTTCAGTAAGGTATTCTCTGCAAGTACTGAAATAAGTGGTAACAAATAGTTTTGTGATAGGATAATTTGTAACGAGTAACAAGTAACAAAAGTAAATAAAGTGCAGCAAGGTGGCCCAATCCTTTTTGTAGCAAAGGACAAGCCTGGACAAACTCTTATATAGAGAAAAGCACTCCCGAGGACACATGGGAATTATCGTCAAGCTAGTTTTTATCACGTTCATATGATTCGTGTTCGGTACTTTGATAATTTGATATGTGGGTGGACCGGTGCTTGGGTGTTGTTCTTACTTGAACAAGCATCCCACTTATGATTAACCTCTATTGCAAGTATCCACAACTACAACAAAAGTATTAAGGTAAACCTAACCATAGCATGAAACATATGGATGCAAATCAGTCCCTTACGAAGCAACGCATAAACTAGGGTTTAAGCTTCTATCAGTCTCGCAACCCATCATCTACTTATTACTTCCCAATGCCTTCCTCTAGGCCCAAATAATAGTGAAGTGTCATGTAGTCAACGTTCACATAACACCACTAGAGGATAGACAACATACATCTCATCAAAATATCGAACGAATACCAAATTCACATGACTACTAATAGCAAGACTTCTCCCATGTCCTCAGGAACAAACGTAACTACTCACAAAGCATATTCATGTTAATAATCAGAGGAGTAGTAATATGCATATAGGATCTGAACATATGATCTTCCACCAAATAAACCAACTAGCATCAACTACAAGGAGTAATCAACACTACTAGCAACCTACTAGTACCAATCCCGGACTTGGAGAGAAGAATTGGATACAAGAGATGAACTAGGGTTTGAGAGGAGATGGTGCTGGTGAAGATGTTGATGGAGATTTCCCTCTCCTGATGAGAGGAGCATTGGTGATGACGATGGTGATGATTTCCCCCTCCCGGAGGGAAGTGTCCCCGGCAGAACAGCTCTGCCGGAGCCCTAGATTGGTTCCGCCAAGGTTCCGCCTCGTGGCGGCGGAGTCTCGTCCCGAAAGGTTGCTGATGATTTTTCTTCGGATGAAAGACTTCATATAGCAGAAGATGGCCACCGGAGGACCAACAAGGGGCCCACAAGGTAGGGGGCGTGCCCTGGGGGGTAGGGCACGCCCCCACCCTCGTGGACAAGTGGTGGCCCCCTGACGTATTTCTTCTGCTCAGTATTTTTTATTATTTCCAAAAATGACTTTGGTGGAGTTTCAGGACTTTTGGAGATGTGCAGAATAGGTCTGTAATATTTGCTCCTTTTCCAGCCCATAATCCCAGCTGCCGGCATTCTCCCTCCGTATGTAAACCTTTTAAAATAAGAGAGAATAGGCATAAGTATTGTGACATAACGTGTAATAACAACCCATAATGTAATAAATATCGATATAAAATCATGATGTAAAGTGGACGTATCAAAGCCCCATCTTGTTATCCTCGATGGCAACAATACAATATGTGCCTTGCTGCCCCTACTGTCACTGGGAAAGGGCACCGCAAGATTGAACCCAAAGCTAAGCACTTCACCTATTGCAAGAAAGATCAATCTAGTAGGCAAAACCAAACTGATAATTCGAAGAGACTTGCAAATATAACCAATCATACATAAAAGAATTCAGAAGATTCAAATATTATTCATAGATAAAATTGATCTAAACCCACAATTCATCGGTCTCAACAAACACACCGCAAAAGAAGATTACATCGAATAGATCTCCACGAGAGAGGGGGAGAACATTGTACTGAGATCCAAAAGGAGAGAAGAACCATCTAGATAATAACTATGGACCCGAAGGTCTGAGGTAAACTACTCACACTTCATCGAAGGGGCTATAGTGTTGATATAGAAGGCCTCCGTGATCGATGCCCCCTCTGGCGGAGCTCCCGTACAGGCCCCAAGATGGGATCTCGTGGGTACAGAAGGTTGTGGTGGTGGAATTAGGTTTTTGGCTCCGTATCTGATCGTTTGGGGGTACGTAGGTATATATAGGACGAAGGAGTACGTCGGTTGAGCAACAGGGGGTCCACAAGGGTGGAGGGCGCGCCTTGGGGGGTAGGGGCACCCCTTACCTCGTGGCCTCCTCCTTTATTTTTTGACGTAGGGTCCAAGTCTCCTGGATCATATTCGTCCTGAAAATCGCGTTCCCGAAGGTTTCATTCCGTTTGGATTCCGTTTGATATTCTTTTTCTGCGAAACACTGAAATAGGCAAAAAAACAGCAATTCTGGGTTGGGCCTCCGGTTAATAGGTTAGTCCCAAAAATAATATAAAAGTGAATAATAAAGCCCAATAATGTCCAAAACAGTAGATAATATAGCATGGAGCAATCAAAAATTATAGATACGTTGGAGATGTATCAAGCATCCCCAAGCTTAATTCCTGCTCGTCCTCGAGTAGGTAAATGATAAAAACAGAATTTTTGATGCGGAGTGCTACTTTGCATAATTTCAATATAATTCTTCTTAATTATGGTATGAATATTGACTTCAAGCATACTAACTAAGCAATCATGTCTTCTCAAAATAACATGGCCAAAGAAAGTTATCCCTACAAAATCATATAGTCTGGCTATGCTCTATCTTCACCACACAAAGTATTTAAATCATGCACAACCCTGATGACAAGCCAAGCAATTGTTTCATACTTTTGACATTCTCAAACTTTTTCAATTCACGCAATACATGAGCGTGAGCCATGGACATAGCACTATATGTGGAATAGAATGGTGGTTGTGGAGAAGACAAAAAGGAGAAGATAGTCTCACATCAACTAGGCGTATCAATGGGCTATGGAGATGCCCATCAATAGATATCAATGTGAGTGAGTAGGGATTGCCATGCAACAGATGCACTAGAGCTATAAGTATATGAAAGCTCAACAAAAGAAACTAAGTGGGTGTGCGTCCAACTCGCTTGCTCACGAAGACCTAGGGCATTTTGAGGAAGCCCATCATTGGAATATACAAGCCAAGTTCTATAATGAAAAATTCCCACTAGTTTATGAAAGTGACAAAATGAGAGACTCTCTATCATGAAGATCATGGTGCTACTTTGAAGCACAAGTGTGATAAAAGGATAGTAACATTGTCTCTTCTCTTTTTTTATCTCATTTTTTTTATTTGGGCCTTTCCCTTTTTTATGGCCTCTTTTTTTTCTTTTTCTTTTTCGTCCGGAGTCTCATCCCGACTTGTGGGGGAATCATAGTTTCCATCATCCTTTTCCTCACTTGGGACAATGCTCTAAAAAATGAAGATCATCACATTTTTATTTTCTTACAACTAAACAATTACAACTCGATACTTAGAACAAAATATGACTCTATATGAATGCCTCCGGCGGTGTACTGGGATATGCACTGAATCAAGAGTGACATGTATGAAAGAATTATGAACGGTGGCTTTGCCACAAATACGATGTCAACTACATGATCATGCAAAGCAATATGACAATGATGGAGCGTGTCATAATAAATGGAACGGTGGAAAGTTGCATGGCAATATATCCTGGAATGGCTATGGAAATGCCATGATAGGTAGGTATGGTGGCTGTTTTGAGGAAGGTTTATGGTGGGTGTATGATACCAGCGAAAAGTGCGTGGTATTAGAGAGGCTAGCAATGGTGGAAGGAAGAAGGGTGCGTATAATCCATGGACTCAACATTAGTCATAAAGAACTTATATAATTATTGCCAAAATCTACAAGTTATCAAAGCAAAGTCTTACGCGCATGCTCCTAGGGGGATAGATTGGTAGGAAAAGACCATTGCTCGTCCCCGACCACCACTCGTAAGGAAGACAATCAATAAATAAATCATGCTCCGACTTCATCACATAACGGTTCACCATACGTGCATGCTACTAGAATCACAAACTTTAACACAAGTATTTCTAAAATTCAAAACTACTCAACTAGCATGCCTCTAATATCACCATCTTTATATCTCAAAACAATTATCAAGCATCAAACTTTTCTTAGTATTCAACACACTCATAAGAAGGTTTTTACTAATCTCGAATACCAAGCATATTAGGATTATTTAAGCAAATTACCATGCTATATAAGACTATCAAAATAATCTAATTGAAGCATGAGAGATCAATAGTTTCTATAAAAAAAATCCACCACTGTGCTCTAAAAGATATAAGTGAAGTACTAGAGCAAAACTATATAACTCAAAAGATATAAGCGAAGCACATAGAGTATTCTAACAAATTCCAAATCATGTATGTCTCTCTCAAAAGGTGTTTACAGCAAGTATGATTGTGGTAAACTAAAAATCAAAGAATCATATCATACAAGACGCTCCAAGCAAAACACATATCATGTGGTGAATAAAAATATAGCTCCAAGTAAAGTTATCGATGGAAGTAGACGAAAAGAGGGGATGCCTTCCGGGGCATCCCCAAGCTTTGGATTTTTGGTGTCCTTAGATTATCTTGGAGGTGCCATGGGAATCCCCAAGCTTAGGCTCTTACCACTCCTTGTTCCATAATCCATCAAATCTTTCACCCAAAACTTGAAAACTTCACAACACAAAACTTAACAGAAAATCTCGTGAGCTCCGTTAGCGAAAGAATACAAAAGACCACTTAAAGGTACTGTAATGAACTCATTCTTTATTTATATTGGTGTTAAACCTACTGTATTCCAACTTCTCTATGGTTTATAAACTATTTTACTAGCCATAGATTCATCAAAATATGCAAACAACACACAAAAAACAGAATCTGTCAAAAACAGAACAGTCTGTAGTAATCTGTAACTAACGCAAACTTCTGGAACTCCAAAAACTCAGCCAAAATAGGAAGACCTAGAAAATTTGTTTATTGATCATCAGAAATTGGAATCAATATTTTATCACGTTCTAGCGATATTTAAAAATTATTTTTGTGAACAGAAAGTTTCTGGAAATTACAGCAAGATCAAATAACTATCATCCAAGAAGATCCTACAGGTTTAACTTGGCACAAACACTAATTAAAACATAAAAGCACATCTAACCAGAGGCTAGAAAAAATATTTATTCCTAAACAGAAGCAAAAATCAAAAAACTAAAAATAAAATTGGGTTGCCTCCCAACAAGCGCTATCGTTTAATGCCCTAGCTAGGCATAAAAGCAAGGATAGATCTAGCTATTGCCAGGCAATCCCTAAGTGGCTCTCATGATAGATTCATATGGTAATTTTATTTTCTTCCTAGGGAAGTGTTCCATGCCTTTCTTTAATGGAAATTGGAATCTAATATTCCCTTCCTTCATATCAATAATTGCACCAATCATTCTAAGAAAGGTCTACCAAGAATAATAGGACATGAAGGATTGCAATCTATATCAATAACGATAAAATATACAGGCACATAGTTCCTATTTGCAACGATAATAACATCATTAATTCTTCCCATAGGTTTTATAATGGTGGAATCCGCAAGGTGCAAGTTTAGAGAGCAATGATCAAAATCACGGAAATCTAGCAAATCGCACAAAGTTTTCGGAATAGTGGAAACACTAGCACCCAAATCACATAAAGCATAGAACTCATGATCCTTAATCTTAATTTTAATAGTAGGTTCACAATCATCATAAAGTTTTCTAGGGATAGAAACTTCCAACTTAAGCTTTTCATCATAAGATTGCATCAAGGCATCAACGATATGTTTGGTAAAAGCTTTATTTTGACTATAAGCATGAGGATAATTTAGCACGGATTGCAACAAGGAAATACAATCTATCAAAGACAAATTATCATAATTAAATTCCTTGAAATCCAAAATAGTGGGTTTATTAATATCTAACATTTTGATTTCTTCAATCCCACTTTTATCAATTTTAGCATCAAGATCTAAAAACTCCGAATTTTTGGAACGCCTTCTAGGTAGAGGTGGATCATATTCAGTACCATCATTATCAAGATTCATATTGCAAAACAAGGATTAAATAGGGGACACATCAATAACTTTTGGATCTTCATCTTTATTTTCATAAAAATTAGAAGAACATGCTTTCATAAATCAATCTTTCTTAGCACGCATCCTAGCGGTTCTTTCTTTGCACTCATCAATGGAAATTCTCATGGCTTTGAGAGACTCATTGATATCATGCTTAGGAGGAATAGATCTAAGTTTTAAGGAATCAACATCAAGAGAAATTCTATCAACGTTCCTAGCCAATTCATCAACTTTAAGCAATTTCTCTTCAAGCAAAGCATTGAAATTATTTTGTGAATTCATAAACTCTTTAACACTAGTCTCAAATTCAGAGGGCATCTTATTAAAATTTCCATAAGAGTTGTTGTAGGAATTACCATAATTATTAGAGGAATTGCTAGGATAAGGCCTAGGATTAAAGTTTCCTCTATACGCGTTGTTACCAAAATTATTCCTACCAACAAAATTCGCATCCATAGATTCATTATTATTCTCAATCAAAGTAGACAAAGGCATATCATTAGGATCAGAAGAAACACTCTTAGTAGTATATAATTTCATAAGTTCATCCATCTTTCCACTCAAAACATTAATTTCTTCTATCGCATGCACCTTTTTATTAGTAGATCTTTCAGTGTGCCATTGAGAATAATTAACCATAATATTATCTAGGAGTTTAGTAGCTTCTCCTAAAGTGATTTCCATAAAAGTACCTCCCGCAGCCGAATCTAAAAGATTTCTAGAAGCAAAATTCAATCCGGCATAATTTTTTAGTATAATCATCCACAAATTCAAACCATGTGTAGGGCAATTACGTATCATTAATTTCATCCTCTCCCAAGCTTGTGCAACATGTTCATGATCAAGTTGCTTAAAATTCATATATCGTTTCTAAGAGAGATGATCTTAGCGGGAGGAAAATACTTGGAGATAAAAGCATCTTCGCACTTATTCCAAGAATCAATATTATTTTTAGGCAAAGACAAAAACCAAGCTTTAGCACGATCTCTAAGAGAAAAAGGAAATAGCTTCAATTTAACAATATCATTGTCCACATCTTTCTTCTTTTGCATATCACACAAATCAACGAAGCTATTTAGATGAGTAGCGGCATCCTCACTAGGAAGGCCGGCGAATTGATCTTTCATGACAAGATTCAACAAAGCAGCATTGATTTCACAAGATTCAGTATTGGTAAGAGGAGCAATCGGAGTGCTAAGGAAATCATTATTGTTGGTATTGGTAGAGTCACATAATTTGGTATTATCTTGAGCCATCGTGACAAACAAGCAATCCAACACACGAGCAAACAAAAAGCAGGTGAAAAAGAGGCAAACAAAAAAGAGAGGGCGAATAAAATGTCAAGGGTGAAGTGGGGGAGAGGAAAACGAGAGGCAAATGGAAAATAATGCAATGCAGGAGATAAGGGATTGTGATGGGTACTTGGTATGTTGACTTTTGCGTGGACCTCCCCGGCAACGGTGCCAGAAATCCTTCTTGCTACCTCTTGAGCACTGCGTTGGTTTTCCCTTGAAGAGGAAAGGGTGATGTAGCAAAGTAGCGTAAGTATTTCCCTCAGTTTTCGAGAACCGAGGTATCAATCTAGTAGGAGGCTACGTGCGAGTCCCTCGCACCTAGACAAAACAAATAAATCCTTGCAACCAACGCGATAAGGGGTTGTCAATCCCTTCATGGTCACTTACGAGAGTGAGATCTGATAGATATGATAGGACAATATTTTTGGTATTTTTGTGATAAAGATGCAAAGTAAAATAAAAGCAAAGTAAAAAGCAAAGGAAATAACTAAGTATTGGAAGATTAATATGATGAAGATAGAACCGGGGGCCATAGGTTTCACTAGTGGCTTCTCTCAAGAGCATAAGTATTTTATGGTGGGTGAACAAATTACTGTTGAGCAATTGATAGAATTGAGCATAGTTATGAGAATATCTAGGTATGATCATGTATATAGGCATCACGTCCGAGACAAGTAGACCGACTCCTGCCTGGATCTACTACTATTACTCCACACATCGACCGCTATCCAGCATGCATCTAGAGTATTAAGTTCATAAGAACAGAGTAACACCTTAAGCAAGATGACATGATGTAGAGGGATAAATTCATGCAATATGATAAAAACCCCATCTTGTTATCCTCGATGGAAACAACACAATACGTGCCTTGCTGCCCCTACTGTCACTGGGAAAGGACACCGCAAGATTGAACCCAATGCTAAGCACTTCTCCTATTGCAAGAAACATCAATCTAGTAGGCCAAACCAAACTGATAATTCGAAGAGACTTGCAAACATAACCAATCATACATAAAAGAATTCAGAAGATTCTAATATTGTTCATGGATAAACTTGATCATAAACTCACAATTCATCGGTCTCAACAAACACACCGCAAAAGAAGATTACATTGAATAGATCTCCACGAGAGAGGGGGAGAACATTGTATTGAGATCCAAAAAGAGAGAAGAAGCCATCTAGCTAATAACTATGGACCCAAAGGTCTATGGTAAACTACTCACACTTCATCGGAGGGGCTATGGTGTTGATGTAGAAGCCCTCCGTGATCGATGCCCCCTCTGGCGGAGCTCCGGAACAGGCCCCAAGATGGGATCTCGTGGGTACAGAAGATTGCGGCAGTGGAATTAGTTTTTTTGCTCCGTATCTGATCGTTTGGGGGTACATAGGTATATATAGGAGGAAGGAGTACGTCGGTGGAGCAACAGGGGGCCCACGAGGGTGGAGGGCATGCCCTAGGGGGGGGGGGTAGGCGCGCCGCCCTACCTCGTGGCCTCCTCCTTTATTTCTTGACGTAGGGTACAAGTCTCCTGCATCATATTCATTCTGAAAATCATGTTCCTGAAGGTTTCATTCCGTTTGGACTCCGTTTGATATTCTTTTTCTGTGGAACTCTGAAATAGGCAAAAAACAACAATTCTGGGTTGGGCCTCCGGTTAATAGGGTAGTCCCAAAAATAATATAAAAGTGAATAATAAAGCGCAATAATGTCCAAAACAGTGGATAATATAGCATGTAGCAATCAAAAATTATAGATACGTTGGAGACTTATCAGCCGCCGTGAGAAGAGCCCTTTGCATCACTCCTGGGAAGCACCAGGCCAGCATGCGCGCCCGGGCACTGGCGGAAATGGCGCGCGACTACGAGACCGTGATAGAGCTCCTTCTAACGTGGTTAGAAGTCGGAGCGTGTCACGGTCCATGCAGCTTTCGCCGCCACCCACGCCGGCAGAAGCGCTGCCGCGCGTGCAACTGCTCCTCGACTTCCCTCCTGCTGTGGAGAAGCTCGACGAGTGGAGGGCCACCATTCGGAGCCTCATAAGCTTCACCAATAAAGATTAACCACGACCAGCGGGACCCTCGTGCCGGCGCTCTGTCGAGCCGGTGCACGCCGGTGGTGGAAGGACCGGAGATGTTGCGACCATGGTGCATTCTCCGCCCCCACGCCAGCAAGAGCAGCTGCCGGCTCATCGGGCCAACGCCTGCGACAACGTTTCCACAGCGTCGTCTGACCCATGAGCCCATTGCGACCAATGTCAAGTTCTTCGGGAGCGAGCTCACGAAGACACTCGAACCATTATCGAGTGGCGGCGGGAAGCGCACCATCAGTCAGATAGGCGTGCGGGGCCCACTATGGACCACCCAGCACCGGGTGGTTCCGGCGACCTACCTTACAAGGTGGGTTGTCCATCCTTTACCCATGAGCTGCGGCAGTTCCAGTGGCCCACCCACCGCACATTCAAGCCTGAGGTCGGAGAAAAGTACAATGTCAAGACTCACCCGTCGGAGTTCCTCAACATTTACACTATAGCGATGCAAGCTATCGGGGCTCGCGATGACAAGGTGCTTGCTAACTACTTCCCGTTGGCACTTAAGCCCAACGTCATGTCATGGTTGATGCACCTGCCAATGGATTCCATTTCTTCTTGGTCGGATCTATGTTATGATTTTGTTGGCGCCTTTACCGGAGGCCACCAAGCTCCTGGCCAGGCAAGTGATTTGCATGTCAACCCCCAGAAGGACGGCGAAACCCTACACAAGTACATATAAAGGTTCAGCCGTGTGCAGTACAACATCCCAGATGTTCACCCCGACGCTGTCATTAGTGCAATCCATCAGAATATGCGCAACCGCAAGATGCGTGAGGAGCTGGTGATGATCAAGATTAAGGATGTAGCCGAGCTTTATATTCTGGCCGACAGATGTGCTTGGGCTGAAGAAGGGAGAAAGGACCCCGGTGAAGATGCTGCCGCGGAAACCGACTCCACAGACGAAGACGCCGTCACCCCGGCAAAGAAAGGCCGACGCCGCAATAGGAAGTGTAAGGGGAAGACCGTGCTTGCCATCGAGGGATCCGGCGACCTCGGCACCGCCAAGAAGGCCAAGGTTGATGACCCTGGCAACGAAGTTGCTGGGTGCGCCGCCTGTTGGGCCTTGGCGGCTGCCGACAAGCCGGGAGGCTCCGACAAGCAGTACTGCAAGATCCATCGCACCAAGGGCCATGACCTCCAGAATTGCCGGCAGGTTGAGCTGCTTGCAGAGAAGCAGAAAGCTGAGTATGAGAGGAGCGATAAGGAGAAGGGCCGGGATGGTGCTGAGGCATCCAGCAAGAAGCGCGGCGGTCAAGGAGGTTGCCGCGACAAAGATAATCAACAAGAGAGGCCTGCTCGGGGCCGCGACAAGAAGGAGGGACACGATGATCATGATGAGGACGACGAGTCCGGCGAGCACGAGTTCCAGAAAGCTATGGAGGCCATGTGCGTCAACGGTGGCGCCTCGTTGCACACCTCTCACTGTCAACTGAAGCAGTAGGTGCATGAAGTCACTGTGGTGGAGGCATCGTTCGAAGCCCAGAGGCCACTGAAGTGGTTCAGCACGCCTATCATTTTTGACACTGAGGATCACCTTGTTCGCACGACTACGGTTGGGTGTTTGCCCTTTGATGGTTTCACCAACAATACACAACCTCAAGGTGACAAAAGTGGGGCCGGTTTGAACTTGATCTCACCTGCCATGATCGAGAGGCTGCAAATCCCCGATGGTGATCTCGAGGAGACGGGCACGTTTCAAGGGGTCAACCTGGGGAGGAGTCAGCCGAAGGGTAAGATCACGTTGCCCGTTACATTTGGGGACGAGCTGAACCATAGGACGGAGAAGATTGCTTTTTATGTTGCCAAGATCCCCTTGCCCTATAATGGGATCCTCAGCCACCCAGTGCTAGCCAAGTTTATAGCAGCATCACATTACGCCTAAAACACATTGAAGATGCCCGGGCCAATGAGCATCATCACTATCCCCTCCGACAAGAAAGACACGCTCATCTGCGCCGACAAATTCTACTGGCAGGCAGTTGCAGTAGCTGCTGCGAAGGCACTTGTTCCTACCGCTAAGACCCCGGGAGGGAAGAAAACCGGCAAGGCCTCTGCCCCTGCCGGCAAGGCCCCTTCCGGGAAGACTTTTGACCCCGGCAAGGACTCCTGCACCCCCTCCGGCAAATGCGCCTCTTTGGAGTACCGCGTTCCTGTTGAGGACATGCCAGAGAGCTCCACCAGCAGGAGCAAGATGTCCAAGGCGGCCCCACCAGAAACCAAGAAGGTGCCCATCAAGGAGGGCATGGGGTGAAGCTATTACTGTAAGCTCCACCCTTGACAGCAAATAGGAAAGCGCGCTCGTCGCCTTCCTGCGGGCGAATGTCGACGTGTTTGCATGGCAAGCATCTGACATCCCCGATGTTCCCGGGGAGGTGATTGAGCACCACCTTGATGTCTGTCCTCATGCGCGGCCCGTCAAGCAGAAGGTCAAAAAGCAAGCTTTGGAGCGACAAGAGTTGATCATCGTGGAGATTAGGAAGTTGGAGGTGGCAAGCTTGGTTAGAGGAGTGCTCCACCCCATGTGGTTGGCCAACCCAGTGGTAGTGTGTAACGCAAATGGGAAATGGAGGCCGTGTATCGACTATACAGATATTAATAAAGCCTGTCCAAAGGATCCTTTCCCTGTGCCATGCATTGACCAGATAGTGGACTCCACTGCCGGGTGTGACCTGCTGTCATTCCTAGACGCCTAGTAAGGATACCACCAGATCTTCATGATGAGGGAAGACGAGGAAAAGACTGCGTTCATCACCCCATGTGGTATGTACTGTTTTGTACGGATGCCTTTTGGGTTGAAAAGCGCTGGTTCGACATTTGCCCGAGCAGTCCGAATTGGTTTTGAGCCCCAGCTGTCAGAGTAA
This sequence comes from Triticum dicoccoides, assembly GCF_002162155.2. NCBI lineage: Eukaryota > Viridiplantae > Streptophyta > Magnoliopsida > Poales > Poaceae > Triticum > Triticum dicoccoides. Next base: position 208,888,152 of record NC_041384.1, on the reverse strand, counting down.
ATAGCCATGGGTAGCCTAGCCGGCTTCCCCTGGACCTTCTGAAAAAATTACGAGCCCGTCCAGCTCTCAAGAATCCAAGACATGGAACCACCTTCCCCTTGCTGGGTGCCACCCAGGCTGGCTTTCGGAAGGCGGTCCGACTTTAGCCCTCATGAAGAAAGCCATGGGAGGGCCGACTTCGAGAAGCCGGCCATGAGGACGCCGACTCCAAGAAGCCGGCTCCCACCAAACGGTCGAGACCGTACCCTCAAAGTTTGCACCCACCTAACGGCGGTGCGACGGGGCGTGGCTAAAGTGAGGCCAGCCACCCCCAAATCTCGGAGCACGCCTGGCACAGTGCGCCGTACGGGTGGCCTTGACCCGTCCGGCGCGACACTGTTGCCACATTGCCCCTGATGTCATCCACGGCGGGCTATCAGTACGGCCCCCGGGCGGTGGGCCCCTTCGGGCAGAGAGACACCCGAAGGCGGCCATGCCTCCCCTAGTCGGCCCAAGACGGAGCTGCCTCCCCGCAGCCGGCTTGCCGCCTCCCTCGAAGGAGACGCCCCATTAAGGAGACAAGACACGGTGAGGCTACAACGATCGCCCGCCAGGCGGCGGCACTATAGCCATGCCTACCACGACGAAGCCCACGTCACCAAGATGGAGCAACAGTAACCCGCCGCCAACCAGGTCCTAGACAGTGGGGCCTGCCTGTCGACCAAGGTGCCGGCAGCCGGCGGGACCCACCAGTCGGCGGGCCCCAGCAGCCGGCGCAGAAGCCGGCGAGCGCAGTCACAGACGGCTGGGCCCCGCGCCCAGTCGGATTACCATTGTACCCCCGGGGGGTAGGCCTATATAACCCCCCCGGGGCACCCATGCAACGGGTTGGACCCTCAGCTAGTTTTAGACACCGCACGAGGAGAAGAAGCAAGCTAGCCGTGCCCTTCTTCCTCCTCCCACCGAACAGCTCAAGGAGCATTGTGTAGCTACTTGTCCATCTAGTGATCATGCGGAGACCCCGCAGAGCAGCAGTAGGGGTGTTATCTCCACGGAGAGCCCCGAAGCTGGGTAAGATTCGCCGGCGTGCATGCCTTCGCCTCATCCCGTTTCCAGGCACCGGCGACGTCTTACTGGCTCCCACAATGATAAGCCACCCGTTGGCATATGTCGCACCTACCACCCGACACTAGCTGCATAGAAATATGGAAGCATGTATGGATGATATAGTGCTTAATACCAAGGACAGGGTCACGCTCATGCATGATCTGGAGGAAACATTTGCAAACCTGCGCAAGATCAACCTCAAGCTCGACCCAGAGAAGTGTGTGTTCGGTGTCCCATCCGGCAAACTTCTTGGGTTCTTTATGTCACAACGCGGGATCGAAGCAAATCCTGACAAGATCAAAGTGATTGAAAGATTGAGGCACCAAGATGAGTCAAAGATGTCCGTAGGCTCGCCGGCTGCGTTGCTGCTTTAAGTAGGTTCATCTCCAGACTGAGCGCACCCTCCCCTTTTTCAAAGGTGGGTCCAATGATATGGACTCCGGAGGCAGAGGAAGTGCTGCAGATTTGAAGAGGTACCTCTCCTCCACGCCAATACCAGTCGCGCCTAAGCCGCAAGAGCTGTTGATGCTATATCTAGAGGCAAAGAATCAAGTGGTTAGTGTTGTGCTACTTTCACAGGGAGAACTTGAGGAAGAAATAGCGGCAGCGGCTAAGCCACCGGATGATGGGCCGGAGCATTCCCTGATAGGTCCTGATACCGGCATGGCAGAACCCCAGGCAAAGCCCGGTCCCGACAAGGCCGAGTCTGCGCAAGTGGGCGAAGTCGAACAGAAGAAGGAGGTGGTGCAGCACCCCGTTTATTTTTTCAGTTCCCTCTTCCAGGGGGCTAGATCAATATATTATGGTATGAAGAAGCTAATTTTTGGCCTCCTCCTGGCCTCGAGAAAGCTGCGTCACTATTTCCAAGCATGTGAGATCACCATCGTCACCTGCCTCTGTTTGCAACGAATCTTGCACAACCCGGATGCAACTAGGAGGATTGTGGAGTGGGCGTTGGAACTGTCAAGCTTTGGCCTCAAGCTTGAAAGTACTTCAACAATCAAGAGCCGAGCCTTGGCAAAATTCATAGCAGAATGGACCTCAACGCCCGATGAAGAAATTCAAGAAACTACCCTCCCCGGCAAGGAGACGAGTCGTGATTGGATTATGTACTTTGATGGAGCTTTCTCGCTACAAGGTGCTGGTGCCGGCGTGCTACTCGTCGCACCCACCGGGGCCTATCTTTGATTATTACCTTCTACCTTATGCAAGAGTCATGGTGATCTTCACCTTTCATTTTTATATTTTATCCTTTGGCAAGCACAGGGTGTTGGAAAGATCCTGATAGATATATCTAATTGGATGTAAGTCAACATGAGTTATTATTGTTGACATTACCCTTGAGGTAAAAGGTTGGGATGCGAAATTATAAGCCCCTACCTTTGTATGTGTCCGATTAAAATTCTGCAACCAGAAGTATTGTGTCGGTGCACAAAAAGAGGGGTACACTTTTTGTACCCCTATAACTGTGCGCGGGCAGTGTGAGCCATGGGCACTACCACACCAAGCAAGGCAAGGGAGGTGAGCCAGGGTAAGACCGAAGCTCAAGAGAACTAGAACGACACCAAGGCCAAGACCACGAAGAGAAAAGGGGACAAAGCGAACTCCCCCGGCAAGATCCTTGCCGGGAGACGATTCTAGCAACCCCGGCAAGACCCTTGCCGCGGCGACTCGTCCCGTGCCTAAGGAGCACGTCACCCTTGAGTCCACTGCCCCCAAAGGGAAAGGATTCAGGAGACATCCCCGTGGCGGCATGCAGATCTTCGTGAAGACATTCAAGATCAGATACGCACTAAGGAGACGACAACCCTTGGCGGGATTCCAGCCGAGGAAGACCACAAGGCCCCCGGCAAGCGCCTTGCTGGGGATGGCAGCAGGCACCTCGACAAGACCCTTGACGGGGCCCCAGCAAGGCCCTTGCCGAGGACACCCGCAGGGCCACCATCAGGCCCACGCCGACCAAACCTCCACCACCGCATGCATGCAGCTGCCGACCCAACCAGCTAGGCAGGCACCTGCGTGGCGGCATGCAGATCTTCGTGAAGACCCACCACTGCGCCACCTCAGCTGCCTGCCTACCTACGTGGCATCTCACGCATCGCTGGCCAGGGCGCGTGTCGACACGAGAAGGAGCGGCGATGGACGAGACTGATCTCTCTCCACCGTCTCTGATAAAGCAAGGACACCTGAGCAAGGCGCATTTAATGCGCCTTGTCATGTAATGCGAGGGATAACCTCGCATCACTGTACCCTTTCCACCTCCTGTGTGCCACTGTGTCCACCCCTTTTCCTATAAAAGGAGGCCCGAGGCAACCAGGAGAAGGATTCGGCTTTTTGGAGCTCCTCATGCCCCATAGCTAGCTCAAGAACACCGATATACAATCCACCAAAGCAGGAGTAGGGTTTTATGCATCCTTGCGGCCCGAACCTGGATAAACAAACTGTGTGCTACCTGTTAGATCCGCTCTTCCCACGACCCCGCGCCCCGCTAACCGTAGTAGGGATTCTTGTGATCCCATAGGTGTCGCTCCTCAGCACCGACATCTTTGGCGCGCCAGGTAGGGGGCGCAGTTGTGAGAATCGGCTCTAGTAATCAGCCCAACACTCCTTCATCTTCGTGTCTCTTGGGGAGGGAAGGAGGCCGGAAGATCAGTGCTTGAGCGACTACAAACAAAAGCTAAGTTGCACTGAACCCTTATTTGTTCT
>NC_041384.1:208870521-208884000 GCF_002162155.2 Triticum dicoccoides | reverse complement strand
AACGCCCTTGCCCTATTTCGAGTCTGCTCAACAGCTCAAGCAGCTGCGTCGAGAATGGCAGAGTAGCCTTCCGCGATCAACAACGCTCTCGATTCTGACTCGAGTCAAGCTCGACAGTTCGAGCGGTCGCATTCAGAACGGAAAGGTGGCTCATTCGGCAGCACGCGTACCCAGCAGGCCCATGGGGATCCGTCCCCAAAACGCCGCTAGGGACTTCCGTGCTGGCGAGCCTACCCAATCGGCGTAGGGCACGCATACAAAGAGGAATTGAACGGGGAAATAATGTGCATGAAATTAAAAAGTACTGCAAAGTTATATTACATCACATCATTGCTGCGGTTCTAACTAAAGATGAAATTTGTCTTGGTTGTGAACCTGCAGCGGCGGTGAAGAACGGGATGCCTAATCCCGGCGCTGGCCTTCCACCCTCTTGATTTCGTCGGTGCTGCTGATGACAGGCTTGATGCGCTCCTTGAGCACCGTGAGGTCAATACCATCCGGCAAGCTATCCATCGTGGCACCGAAGTCGAGGTCGGGATTCCAGTACGCCATCTTGGTGAGGACCTTGGTCATGACCCCCCGGCAAAGTCACCGGGCTTCCCCGGCCAACGTGGCCGCTCGGTTGGAGTGAAGATAATCCAAGGCTCCGAGGACGCCCTCGAAGAATAGGGTCGGCTTGGTGTTGACGGTCCCGCTGCGCTCAGGGGCGTACCTCACGTTTGGCATCCCCATGGTGGCCAACTGCAAGGTGACCCTGCCGGCGACCTCCTCCAGACGGCTGATCCATCTGTTCTCGCCAGCCACATAATCTTGGTGGGAGGCGGCCTCGTCCGCCTGCAGCTGCTTCTCCTCCTCCAGAATCCTGGTCAAGGTCTCCTCCCGAGCCCTGCTCTCCGACAACATCTTCTCGAGATCCTCCAGCTTCAGCTTGAGATCTCTGACGGAGTTTTGCGCTTCGGAGAGCTCCCCAGCCCTGCTGATGACCGCTCCTTGCGCCTCCACCAAAGCGCTGTTGAGCATCCTCTTTTCGTTGCACAGCTTGAGGGCCTGCTCCTTCAGCTCGTCCTGCGCCACCTCCAACTCCCTCACTTTACTGGCATGGGCCAGAGCCTGGGCATCGAGTGCTTCCTTGTGCCTCTGCTCCAGCTTGCGAGTCCACCGCGACAAGGGCCTCGAGCTCCTCATCCTTGCCGCGGAGCGCTGCGGCAAGCTTCGCCTCATGCACGGTGAGGTCCTCTTCCTGGGAATCCAGTGTGGCTTGATGCTGGTTCCGGACGGCCTCGGCCGCGGCAGCCAAGTTCACCGCCTCTTCTTGGGCCTTCTCGATGTCAGCCATGTTCATGGTGAGCTCGACATTGCGCTTGGCCAATTCCTCCTGAAGGGCCCTCTGCTCCTCGCGAGTTTGGTGGAACCAGGCCTGTGTCTCAGCAACGCGCGCCTTGAAATCCACCTCCGCCTAGTCCATCGTTGTCGTCCTAGACTTAACCTTGTCCAGACGGACACAGTAGAGCGCCTAGAGTTTTCGGAAGTTGGCCCCCATAGCATGGAAAAGCTGCTCTTCTGGAGAACCATCACCGCCAACGCCCGGTTCCTCGACAACCTCAAGCCCGGTGGCGGCAAGCACCTCGCCGTCAAATACATCCCCTTCGGCGGGCGCCCGGGAACTTGACGCCCCTGGGAGATGGACGAAAAGATCGTCGCCCACCTTCAGGTACTTGCCGGGGCCTGAGGTTGAGGAGGAGGGAGGCTGATCATCAGCCACCTCTTCCTCGGCAGTGGCCTTACCGGCTTCCCCGACAAGCCCACCGTTGGCGCCCTCGGCAAAAGCCTCGTCGATCGCCTTGGCGGCCCCCGCAGCGGTGTCCTCGGCAGCATCCTTGGCGACCTCATCAGCGGCGACCTCGGCGGCATCCTTGGCGGCCTCCTCAGCAATGTTCCCAACAACGGTGTCCACGTCCTCCATACCTATTGAAGGAGGGCCTGGGTAGTAATGGGAGCATGGAAGCCAAGAAAAATAGTAAGGGAAAAACAGAGACGGAGGACAGGCGACTCACCAGTCACTACAAGAAATATGTCAACTTGTGACCACCACTATTGGTCACTGAATGGTCACAAATTTCCATTTGTGACCTTTTTGTGACCAAAAACATAAGGTCAAAAGCTGGCCGTCATAAACTGACTATAGCGACCTTTCTTCTGGAATGGTCAAAGACGTTTATGACCAAAATACGTCTACTGTGGCGTTTTGGTCACTAGCAACGTCCCCAGGCCACGTAGGCATCCAGCGTGGCAATCTGATGTGGCACAAGAATCAGCCCGGTCCAATTCGATTTTCTACATGGGCCTAGCCCAACAATTCGGCCTTTTTACTGTATATTTTTCTGTTAATTTTCTCTGTCTACATGGGCCTGGCCCAACAATTTGGCCTTTTTTATTTTGGGCCATGGCCTTTTAGTTTTCCAGTCAATATATTTTTCAATCTGGTCCCAGTGCATGTAATAGTTTAACTCATGTTAACTAGCAGTAACCTTCACAAGACAGCCTCAAACGAACAGCAGCAAGTGTATGTATTAGTTTAACTCATGTTAACTAGCAGTAAGCTTCACAAGAGACAATCCATTCCAATGACAACCTCAAACGAACCATCAAGTCAAGTCATCATACATCACATTTACAGCTAACAGCAGCAATACATCATACATCACAGAGAAAGATTTCACAAAAACCGACAAACTAAACTAGAGGCACATCATAAGCTCACAAGCATTGCTGCTGTAGCAATTTGTTTCGCCAGTAAAGACATCAACTTTCTTCCTTGACCAGATAGCAGCTCATCTCACAGTAAGTCTCCGCTCCATTCGTGTTTGCACAGGCACGCCATCGCACTGCCGGACTCGCATATACCTGCCAACATCATGATACTATAAGATAATTATAATCGGGAAAAGTCACATTGATTCAAGCATATTACTTGCTGGGGGTACCATACAATATCATTATGTGGCTAGGGAAAACAAATTATGAGTTATGAAGTGGTTTCAAACTATAACAGTGAAGGACTAGACCCACAAAACACAACGATGTATAGGCACTAAACGTACACAACAAGTAATAAGAACAGAGACCATAAATGATACTGATCAAGGATAAAAACAGGTAGGTGTCATATAATTCTCATCACAATCATAAATTGAATTCATTAAAGGCTACAGATATAGAAGTATCATGCAACCAAAAGGTTTAAGACCATACACAAGGATCAGTGTTAGCGGAATTGAGATATATTTGTACAGGGTAATGAAAGGTGCCAATCCAGTGCAAGATAATACAGCAAATGTGTCAAAGTTATTTAGATTTGCTAATGTGTTTGTCACACTACCAAAATTCAAGATAAACCATGATAGGGAAACGAGTGAATTACAGCAAAGGAGGCACCTTATTTGACTACCAGTACCACAATCATTGAGTGAAAGCAAACACCAGAGAATTCAGAAATTTTCTGAACTGAATGCAAGCAAGTTTGCACATGACATAGCAAGTCTGCAGTCCGTAAATAGATTAGATGTTCTAACTCATGAGCTACATACATAGAGACCTACTGGAATATGCTTACGCTTAAACTAGAAAGAGAACAAAAAAACTGAACCTAACTATGTAGCAAAGAGAGATAGCATGGGGGGACGACCTATAGACCAAATTGTCCTTCACCAGATCGTTCAAGGGAGCACAACAGTAGTAGCAGACCTTGCGTGTTGCTTTAGCAAACTAGACCAGAGCAACCTGCAAAGAAACACACTAATTAGATGGCGAGATGGAGAAGAAGAAGATAAGAGAAGTAGAGGAGCATGTGACGAACCTGAGATGGTGCTCCTCCTCCTTGGTCGCCATGGACAATCTGATCCCCACATAATCTTTCTCGCCCTTCCTTCACAAAACCAGATCAGCTCTCTTTCACGAACCTGCAAAAAAGCAATCATATGCAAGATATGTTATGTGTACCTGAAATGTCTATAGAGTATGGAGTGAATAAAAGATACTCTTGCCGGATTCATCAAATGCAATGGTTTGAATGGACCTTGAGGATCCCACCTATTTATTCCAGAAGTAGTATCATCATCAGTAACCAATCATATGCAAAGGAAAAACTTATCACGCCCTTCGCTTTGAGCATCTTAACATACAGACTATGCTAAGTGATGCACTGGCAGGGTGACACCAATGAGCAAAAGCCTTAGACAGAATCCATTGCCACATAGATGCATTCGCCACTACAGCCCAAGATGGCGTCAATAACCAGCAGTGGGGCAAAAAATGACCCATATGTAGTGGCACTATAATCTTGTGTTAAGAAAGTGGACTAGGACATGACTGTGGTCAGTAGCTAGTTAGAGAAGGTGCATGTTTACTTCTACAGTAGGACGATGGCATCACTGGGCTAATAGTGCAACATTCTTTTCTAGAACACAAACTTGGTGTGGTTAACCAACTGAAATAAACATGTAATGTAGCAAGCTTGACATCCGTCTGAATATTTGGCACCCCACTAACTAGGTCTAATTAAGATGAGAAACAATGTTGCAATTCCTTTGACCGAACAGAACCGGAATAGTCTGGGAGCATAATGTACAGTCAAAGCAAACTATTACTCCCTCCATTCCAAATGATAAGACGTTCTAACTTTTTTTCTGAATCGAATATATGTAGACGCGTTTTAGTGTATTTGTTCGCTTATTTTAGTCCACATATTCAGTCTATTTTGAAATATCCAAAACATCTTACAGTAGCGAACGGAGGTAGTATGTACCTCGGAAAGGCTGTTCCATGAGTTGATTTCGTTGTGAGAGTTTGAATAGGCGCCGCCACCATCGTCGTCGTCATCTTGTTGGTAGGGCGGGCACTTCCGTTTAACTGCCGAAGAACCGGAGTCGCCTGAAATACAGTGACCCTGAGGGGACGAGAGTAACAACATCAAGATTACGGTTCCTCGAGACACAGGGCAGAAGATTGTGTTTCTGAACTTTGCTAAATGAAGACAAATACACCAAAAAAACTATCCAAATCTCTCCAAGCACACAAAAATAATATCAATCCATGAATTGCCTCGCGCATTGCACGGAACAGGGTGCATACACATCAACAGTGTATGAAGCATCTCTCTCTCTCCCCCTCAATCCCTCTCACCAGCAGCAACATATGAAGCAACCGATCTGTCAACCCAGACTACTGCGGCGACTGACTACTAGTACAACATACAACCAAAAACGACCAAGGATATCAATGTCAAGACAGGTACAGAAGCACGGAGAACTGGATTAACAGTCGTCCAAGCAGCTAGTGCCGACAGTTAGACACTTAACCTCCCCAGACACCAGTGAACAGAAGAGCGTGGCAGTAGATAGTTATCCGGAAGGAAGGAGGACTACTGAAAAAGACGAGTCACCTCCTTCAACTGCTCAAAAGTATGCTTTATTAGATCAAAATTACTATCATTTTAGCCTCATCTGTACACAGACTTATGAACTCACTACTAGTAAATCTACAACACAAGCGTCTCATTCGGGAACAAGGACAAACCTACAGGTGACAACACAAGCGTCTCATTTTGGCCAAATCTCTAGTAATTCATCCAAAAGTCCGCTGGTCAGAAATAAACACAAAAAGAAATGGCACATAAAAAAACTGATTAGACCAGGGGACCTTGAGCAGCTGTCGCTCAAATTCCATAGCTGGGAGTCGTCCTCTTCTGCCTGCACTGCATGCATGGGGTGAGTTGGTGATGTTGCAGCAACTCCATCTCCATGGTGACGCCGTCGTCCGTGGAGGGCGGTCGCTGCTCCAGATCGAATCCTACCAAGAGAAAAACGAGAGAATCAAGGAGAGAAGGAAGGAGAGGATTTGTATCAAGGGGGGCAGAGCGAGTGGTAGAGGGAGGCGTGTAGAAGGGACCATGTTGGCCCCGAAGGCCTCGCCCCGGCGCGTGTAGTCCGGGGTTGCGGCCGCCGCGGAGGACGCGAAGGAGGCCACCATGGAGGAGATGGACCCGTCGCTCTTTGGCTACTGGAGCAGAGGACGCGGAGGAGGACACCAAGGAAGAGATGGACCCGCCAGCCGCGACGCCATGGCTGCCGTACTCGATCTGCAGCATAGCCGGGGCTGGGGTGGAGGGTGCGGCCGATCTGGTCGATGGGGACGTGCGCGCCGGATCTAGTCCGAGGGGAGGATGGAGCGGAGGGGATGGGTCGCGGTGGTGTGCTGGGAGCCACAGATTACGCCGGATGTCGCCGGGATCAGCTGCCATATGTGGCGGCGACGACGAGATGGGGACGAGGGAGGAGTGGTGCGATGGGGGGATGGAAACTGAGCTAGGGTTTGGGCTGCGGGTGGGGGTATCTCCTTTTCTTTTCTTTTTTCCTTTTTTCTGTAGATAGATGGATGGATGGATGGATGGATGGGCGCCATGTCATCGATCCATGGGAAGAGTCCTGATTGGTTCGGAAAACCAGTGATTTAAAAAAGTATCTAAGTACTAAAAATAGAGGAATTTTGTGAAGTAGCTATCAAAAATATTTTGCAAAATGGCACCACACAAATTTTCACTAGACTTAGACAACATTTTATGGATAAGGACCAATTTCTATACATTTTTGATCTTTCTATCTATTTTTAATCATTTTCCGAGTGCCCGAATTGAGTTCTTTTTTGTGCAGGACCTACCATATATTTGTTGCAAAATTGGACCAAATCATTTTTATAAAATACTAGGCCATATTTTATTCACAGCTGACCAAATGGTTGGGTGTCAAAAGTTTTGATCCACCTCTGGTGAAAAAGACAAATTCCCGCCGATTCAGTAGGAAGCGGGTCAAATTTGAACTGCAGCTGCCTCATAGTTTGCTCTTTATTTTTTCCAAAAATCATTTCTAGGTACAAAAGTTTCTATTTAATCATAGAAACACCAAAAAAATTCCAAGATTCAATCACTAGCTAGGAACGGTCATGCCCGCCGTTTTGACCGCATTTTGAAACGGGCATAAAAAATTCAAAAAAATCAAAAAATTGGGAAACCTTCACATTGTGTCATTATATGTGACCAAGTTTCCAGGAAAAATAATAAACTTGTAATACGGCAATTATTTTAAAAAAGTGTTCTCAAAAATGAGCTATCACGCGTGAAGATTCAGCGTTTTCAAGCCAAATAATCAATCTTATGGTCACATTCATGGCATAGTTTGTTCAAATGATCTCATATTGTGCACAAGGGTGCATCTTGGAATTCCAAACAATGTTGCCTAAGGGATTTTTCATTTTCTTTGCACGAAAAATTCATTTTTCATTTTCCGAGTGCCTGAATTGAGTTCTTTTTATGAAGGACCTACCATATATTTGTTGCAAAATTGGACCAAATCATTTTTCTAAAATACTAGGCCATATTTGATGCATAATTGACCAAACGGTTGGGTGTCAAAAGTTCTTATCCACCTCTGGTGAAAAAGACAAATTCCCGCCGATTCAGCTGGAAGCGGGTCAAATTTGAACTGTAGCTGCCTCGTAGTTTGCTCTTTATTTTTTCCAAAAATCATTTATAGGTACATAAGTATCTATTTAATCAGAGAAACACCAAAAAAATTCCAAGATTCAACCACTAGATAGGAACGGTGAAGCCCGCCGTTTTGACCGCATTTTGAAACGGGCATAAAAAATTCAAAAAAAATCAAAAAATTGGAAAACCTTCGCGTTGTGTCATTATATGTGACCATGTTTCTAGGAAAAATAATAAACTTGTAATATGGCAATTATTTTTAAAAAGTGTTTTCAGAAATGAGCTGTCATGCGTGAAGATTCATGACTTTCAAGCCAAATGACCAATCTTATGGCCACATTCATGGCATAGTTTGTTCAAATGATCTCATATTGTGCAAAAGGGTGCATCTTGGAATGGCAAACAATGTTGCCTAAGGGAGTTTTCATTTTCTATGCACGGAAAATTCATTTTCCATTTTCCGAGTGCCCGAAATGAGTTTTTTTGTGAAGGACCTACAAAATAGTTCTTGCAAAATTGGACCAAATCATTTTTATAAAATACTAGGCCATATTTAATGCACAATTGACCAAATGGTTGGGTGTAAAAAGTTTTGATCCACCTCTGGTGAAAAAGACAAATTTCCGCCGATTCAGATGGAAGCGGGTCAAATTTGAACTACATCTACCTCATAGTTTGCTCTTTATTTTTTCCAAAAATCATTTATACGTACATAAGTATCTATTTAATCAAAGAAACACCAACAAAATTCCAAGATTCAACCACTAGCTAGGAACGGTCATTCCCGTCGTTTTGACCGCATTTCGAAACGAGCATAAAAAATTCAAAAAAAATCAAAAAAATTGGGAAACCTTCGCATTGTGTCATCATATGTGGCCAAGTTCCTAGGAAAAATAATAAACTTGTAACACGTCAATTATTTTTAAAAAGTGTTCTCAGAAACGAGCTATCACGTGTGGATATCAATGGCTTTCAAGCCAAATGATCAATCTTATGGCCACATTCATGGCATAGTTTTTTCAAATGATCTCATATTGTGCACAAGGGTGCATATTGGAATTGCAAACAATGTTGCCTAAGGAAGTTTTCACTTTCGTTGGACGAAAAAACCATTTTCCATTTTTCGAGTGCCCGAAAGGAGGTTTTTTTTGTGAAGGAACTACCAAATAATTGTTGCACAATTGGACCAAATCATTTTTATAAAATACTTGGCCATATTTAATGCACAATTGACAAAATTGTTGGGTGTAAATTTTTTTGACCCATCTCTTGTGAAAAAGACAAATTTCCGCTGATTCAGTTGGAAGCGGGTCAAATTTGAATTGCAGCTGCCTCATAGTTTGCTATTTATTTTTTCCAAAAATCATTTATAGTTACATAAGGACCTATTTAACCATAAATACATGGTTTGGTGGCGATACGTCGAGGTTTGGGCGGTGGCCGAGGGCCCCAACTCTAGAGCGCGTAAACTCGCATGCCCGCCGCGTGGTCACCGCGTGACCGTGGCATTGACATGTGTTCTGGGCGGCCTAGGCATGTCTAGTGGGTTGGGCACTCCCCAGGTTGGTGCTAGGAAGAAAATTACAACATAAGATTCTCACGAGGAGACCGATCGATGCTCAAACATGAATTAGCAGCCAAGTGTTTGATTAGCGGTACGGGAAATGTACATGGCTAATGGGCGTGAGTTTTGGCTGAGAATGACCAGTTACTAAGAAGACCGTGTTCACAAATTTTCAGCTCAAAAGGAGGAGCCTAGGTGGTAGTTGCTTTGCAAACTACCACACTGGACATAACTACGAATGTTGAAGCTTGGCTCAAAATAATGAATGGATTGAGCCGGCATTTGGTGGAGGATGGTTATTTGGGCATAGGAAAGCACTGTAGAAAATGGATACTATTTGGACATGCCAAAGTGGTACTTCCTTCACAAACTGTTGTTCTGAACAGAATAGGAAAATGAATATTTTTGAATTATTTTTGAACTAGGAAAGGAAGGATTTTACATATTTGACGAAGATATGACCCAAAGAATTTATGAGATTTTTTTGGGAATTTTGGGAATGACAAAAATATAGGTTGCTTCACAACCTAGGGCAAAAACTGCCACATGGACATGACACATAGGCAAAACTGATGAGGTGGCGCCTAGTCATAGCAACCCACCACAATTTACAAGGCTATGACCATCTATATTGGTCGTTAACAACTAGAAATAAGGCAGCGGACTAGCGCTGTTTTCTTTATGACCATTTCCTCTAATGAAATTATGACCTTTCTGACCAAAATGGTCGTTATGGTTTAGGGTTTAGAGCCCCCCAGACATATTTTGACCAATTGGTCCAAAATGGTCATAAATTTATGACCAATTCTTCAAGGGTCACTGACAGAAGGTCATAAGTTGACATATTTCTTGTAGTGAGTGCCAGGCTGTGAAGCAGAAGTCCCCTCCCCGCCAACATCCGGCGTCGTGGCATAGTCACCAGCGCCCAAGTTCCCCTCTTCCTCCATGGGTGTGGGCTCCGTGCTTGGTGCCCTTAACGGGGACGCCCCTCGCGGCGGCGTAGTCGATGGGGGTGGTGTGTTGAGGGTAGCCCTCTACGGCTCCTCCTGCTGCCGCTCCACTCCTACAAACCCGGCAAGGTCAACACCATAGCATCGAACGCCTACCACATGTCGAGTAAGAGGAGGGTGACGAACTTACGCTGGGGGTTGTGCCGGGGGCTGCTGTCCGGGCTGCTCAACACCACCAGTGGCGTCTTTGATGCCCTAGCTAGGGGCTGACTGCTCACCGAGGCCTTCGCCCTCTTCGCCCTCTGGGCCAACGTCTCTGCATCCCTGCAAAAGCAAAAACGGATCAAGATAAGTGACTTGATTCAGGGGAATGGAAATGGAAGTAAGGGACGGAGTACTTACTCGTCATCTATCTCCTCTTCCTCTGCCACTTTCCTTTTCCTCTTTGGGCTGAGAGGCCCGAGATCAAAAGTGACCTCTGCGTCAACATCTGAGTCGACATCTGCCGGAGGAGGCGAGGACGACGGGGTTTGTACGCGCCCAGATGAGGAAGGGGCTGTTGTCTTCTTCTTCTCAGCAGCCTTTGTCAGCCTATTGGCTGCCGTGGTCCTCGTGTGGCGCCCAGACCCCTCCAGGGTCAATTGAGGCCGTGTAGCCCTGCCGGGCCGAACCGGCTCGCTGAAGTCAGCCCGCCGCAGGACTCACCCTCTTCCCCCGGTTGGCGTAGAGCCCGCCGCCACGTCCTCCTCCTCCGATGACTCGTCGGCCTCGTCCTCGACGAGCGGAGCTCCAGTGTCGGTGCTGCTGACCTCCCCGGAGGCCGCCGCCCACCGGGCGAGCTCCTCTTCCTCCGCAGCCGTTGCGGCCTTGTCCTCCTCACCCCCGGCGCTGCCGGCCTCCATGGCAAGCTGTGCCTCCCTCGCCCTAGTTGCGATGTAGTCCAGCTCTGCCTGGGTGGTGTCCATGATAAGCCACCGCTCGGCGTCAGCATTGACATACACCTCGATCAGGGTGTCAAAGAATTGCTGCACATCAGCATCCTTCGGCTCCTTCCAGCTCGGGACAGGGCCGTGCGTGTTACATTCCGGCATCATGGCGATGATCTCGGACCGACGTGATTGTTGCACAACGGGACCACCCCCGCTGGCAACTTGAAAAATGACCCCTTGATGGCCTTGCCAACCTTTGCGGCAGCCCTCGCGGCCTTTGCCGGTCCATTCGACCTTGCCGTCGCGACCCACATCAAGCTGGAAAAGCCGCTGGCAGAAGTGGGCATGCGCCAGCACTGTGAAGTTGTGGTCGAGGCCGGGGCGGAGTCGCATAATGTCAGCCGAGTTCGTAAAGAGCCAAGCTGGCCTCCCCTTGTTGTGCAACGGGGCGATCCGGCGGCGAATGAAGTCCGCCCCGATCATCTCAAGGGTGAGTCCGGCCCGGGTGAGCCGGAGAATCCTAGTGGTGGCGACAGTGAGCCTCTCGTCGGCGGCGTCGACATCGCGCCAATCGCTGCCACGGACCGGCGGCGCTCGGCGGACCTTGCAGAATTCCGGCGGGTTTTCATCCTCAATCCAGCACCACCGGCCACGCCATTCCTCCCACCTCTCCTTCACGGCACCGTCTGGGTATGCCCCCTTGGATCTTGGGATCCAGGTGATGCAACTAGAGACGGCACCTCACGGCTGGATCTGAGGGAAGAGGTAATGGCGGAAGAGCGCTGTGTTGGGCTGCACCCCGGCAAAGCCTTCGCAAAGATGCGCGAAGAAAGCCATGCACGCCACCGCATTCGGAGTAAAATCCAAGAGGCGGAAGCCAAAGGTGTGCATAATGTCGCAGAAGAAATCGGAGAAAGGGGGTTATAACCCGCAAGAAAGATAATCGACGAAAAAGGGATACCGATTTGGAGCAGGATCAGCGCAAGCAGCAGGAATGACGCGCGTCGGTGGGTGGCCTGAATTCTCTCCCCCCCCGTCTTCTCTCCCCATAGGGGCCTGAAGGAGGCCCGGAGCTCTTGAACATCAACCGTCGAGGGGAAGAAAAAGGCGGACTTCGTCTGGTCCCCCGATAGCGCGCTCTCCGGTGGCTCCACACTCCCAGCGCCATTAGCCACCCCCTTGCCCTTGACGGATTTGGGTGCCATGGCGACCAAGAAGTTTAGAGGGCTGAGGAAGGGGGATGGCGAAGCAACGACGACGGGCGACGGAGGAATCTTAGGAAGGAAGGAAGAGAGGAAACGGCGGCTCTGAGATTGGAAAAGGCACGAGGAAAGAGGAGAAAGTGAGCAGTGCGCCCGCGGTTATTCCTTTCTTATGGGGGAAACACGGGCCGCCTCCTTTAACATTATCTGTGGTGTGACGCATGCCTGCGGGAACCAACCCCACGCATGCCGCCCACGTCACACGCGCCTCCCCACACCGCGGTAAAAACCGCCCCGCCTGCCCGTGCACCATTTTTTGGGCCTAGCCCAAACAACGTGGTGTGCTTATGTGTGGACCAGGCCCGGGGGCTCTTGTCGGTGCACAAAAAGAGGGGTACACTTTTTGTACCCCTATAACTGTGCGCGGGCAGTCTGAGCCACGGGCACCACCACACCAAGCAAGGCAAGGGAGGTGAGCCAGGGTAAGACCGAAGCTCAAGAGAACTAGAACGACACCAAGGCAAAGACCACGAAGAGCAAAGGGGACGAAGCAAACTCCCCCGGCAAGACCCTTGCCACGGCGACTCGTCCCGCGCCTACGGAGCAAGTCACCCTTGAGTCCACTGCCCCCAAAGGGCAAGGATTCGGGAGATATCCCCGTGGCGGCATGCAGATCTTTGTGAAGACATTCAAGATCAGATACGCTGTGACGCCCGGATAATTAAGCTAAAGTAACTTTCTACTAATGATGCCACATCACCTCGATTACTGTTGCTAATCTCGCGTTAGTTCAGAACCAATCCAAATTCAACTTTAAATTAAAGTCAACTGATAAAGTTTTCAAACATTAAAACTAAAATGTTCTAGAGGTGGAAAATAATCCATAATAAATATTGGAGGAGAAACCACATTTTTATAAAGTGTTTGCATGTTCCAAAATTAATAAAACATTGATTTAAGTGCTTAGTTAAATGCCTTTTTATTATTTTGAAATACTAAACTATTCTATTTAGTAGTCAAACTTGTTATTGCAGAGGCTTATATTACAACACTAATTTAGGTGCCAATTGTGTATTTTACAAAACAAAAATGAATTGAACAATAAATAAAATAGATAAGAAAATAAGTAAAACAGGAAGCAAAAACAAAAATAAAAATAAAGGCCACCCCCTCTCACTCATGGGCCTCAGTCCCCAGGCCACCACCTAGGCCGGCCCCAAAGCCCAGCTCGCTCCCCCCTTAACCCCCACTACCTCGAACCCTAACCCAAGTGCGCCCACTCCCCCCCCCACGT
>NC_041384.1:208862350-208870425 GCF_002162155.2 Triticum dicoccoides | reverse complement strand
ACCCCCACTCTCCCTCTCTCCCGATCCCGATTGGATCGAGCACCCATCGCCGCCGCCTGGAGTGCCTCGCTGCCCGGAACCACCTCGCCGCCCCCCCTGCCGGACTCCCTCTGCCTCCTCTCGATCTGGATCGAGGGGATCCGCCCCGACTCCACCGCCGCACATCGCCATGGCCGCCGTCGACCTCGCCCGCCCGCGCACACCCTGCCGCCTGGGATCTCGTTGGGAGGACCGTCGTCGACCCCTGCTTTGTCTACGCCGCTGGATCGAGGCCCAGAGGCCACCACGTCGACTTACGCATCATCGCCACCGCTGCCTAGACCCCACGGCCCCGTGGTGAGGCCCCGACACCTCCTCCCCCTCCCCTGCTCCGGCCACTTCGGCCATGGCCTCGCTCACCGGCGCCAGCACGCGCGCCGGCCGCCCCTGCCGCGTCCCGCTCCCCTGCTCTACGCCTGCTGCTAACTGCCTCTGTTGCCGCTGCTAACTGCTCCGGTGTCGCCGCCGCTGCTTCGCTCTACTGCTGCTGGTGCCGTTGCTTGCTGCCGCCCTTCTCGACCCTGCTCGCCACTGCTGCGAGTCCTGCTGGCCTCAACCGCCTGCAACGCGCGCCGCCCTGTGGTGGCCTCGCCACTGCCGCCTCAGGCGGGCGGCCTCGCCATGCCCATGGTCGCCCCCCTTTCGATCTGGGCGGATGCCCAATCGGGCTGGGCGCCCGTGCCCGTAACCCGCACACCCTTCGGCCTTCGCCCGACCCGCAAGGCCCCTGTGCCTATGACAGATGGGGCCCACGCCCAAATATAAAACATAAAAAGAAATTAAATAAATAAATAGTGTTAAATTAATTAATTAATTAATTAGCTAGTAAGTTAATTAGTTAACTTAATTAACCTGCATAATAACCAAATCAACCAGATTAGTTAATCAAGTGTTGTTTAGTAAAACATGTATCAATGACACATGGGTCCATTGACCAGTCAAACCGCTGACTAGGATAACCCAGTCAATGACATTTGGGTCCCACGGGCCCCCTTTGACCAGTCAATGGTCCAGTCAAACGCTGACTGGACATTTGACCAGGGGCCCACCTGTCAGCCCTTAGACACAATCTGGGTACACTTCCTGTGTACCCATAGAATTTAAATACAAATTTAATTTCGAATTAAATTAAATCCTAAATTTAGAAAATGTTTTAAATTTTTTAACAATTAATATAAAATAAACCGTAGCTCGGTTGGAAAAACTTTGTACATGAAAGTTGCTCAGAACGACGAGACGAACCCGGATACGCAGCCCGTTCGTCCGCCACGCATCCCTAGCATAGCGAACACGCAACTTTCCCCCTCCGGTTCGTTTGTCCGAAAACGCGAAACGCCGGGGATAATTTCCCGGATGTTTCCCCCCTTCACCGGTACCACCTCGTATCGCGTTAGGGCACACCTAGCATCACGCTTTATAATGTCATGCATCGTCATGCAACTGTTAGCATTATATTTATTGTTTCTTCCCCCTCTTCTCTCGCTAGACACCGAGACCGACGCCGCTGCTACCCAGTACAACTACATCGACGACCCCTCTCTCTTGCCAGAGCAACCAGGCAAGCCCTCCCTTTTGATCACCAGATATCGCCTACTCTTCTCTATACTGCTTGCATTAGAGTAGTGTAGTATGTTACTGCTTTCCGTTATTCCTATCCTGATGCATAGCCTATCCTTGCTACTACTGTTGATACCATTACCTGCTATCCTACTTCTTAGTATAGGATGCTAGTGTTCCATCAGTGGCCTTACACTCTTGTCCGTCTGCCATGCTATACTACTGGGCCGTGATCACTTCGGGAGGTGATCACGGGCATATACAATATACTTTACACTGTTACATTACTGGTGATACTGTTTGGAGATGGGGGCCGAAGGGGCAGGTGGCTCCATCCCGGTAGAGGTGGGCCTGGGTTCCCGACGGCCCCCGACTGTTACTTTGAGGCAGAGCGACAGGGCAGGTTGAGACCACCTAGGAGAGAGGTGGGCCTGGCCCTGGTCGGCGTTCACGGATACTTAACACGCTTAACGAGATCTGGATTTTTGATCTGAGTCTGGCCATTTGGTCTATACGCACTAACCATCTATGCGGGAGTAGTTATGGGTATCCCGGTGTCGTGGTATCAGCCGAAGCCTTCGTGACGTCAGCAACTGAGTGGCGCGCGCCGGATTGGAACGTAAGCCTGCTCTTGTATTAAGGGGGCTAGTTCTGCTTCCGGCCGCGTTCGCAACGTGCAGGTGTGCTAAGGGCGATGGGCCCAGACCCCTGTGCGCTTAGGTTTAGACCAGCGTGCTGACCTCTCTGTTGTGCCTAGGTGGGGCTGCGACGTGTTGATCTTTCGCGGCCGGGCATGACCCCGAAAAGTGTGTCCGGCCAAATGGGATCAAGCGTGTTGGGGTATGTGGTGCACCCCTGCAGGGAAGTTAATCTATTCGAATAGCCGTGATCTTTGGTAACAGGACGACTTGGAGTTGTACCTTGACCTTGTGACAACTAGAATCGGATACTTAATAAAACACACCCTTCCAAGTGCCAGATGCGACCGGTGATCGCTCTCTCACAGGGCGACGAGGGGAGGATCATCGGTTAGGATTGTGCTATGCGATGCTACTTGGAGGACTTTAGTCTACTCTCTTCTACATGCTGCAAGACGGAGGCTGCTAGAAGCGTAGTCTTCGAAAGGACTAGCTATCCCCCCTTATTCCGGCTTTCTGCAGTTCAGTCCACATATGATACCCTTATTCCATTTGATACCAATGCATACATATGTAGTATAGCTCCTTGCTTGCGAGTACTTTGGATGAGTACTCACGGTTGCTTTCTCCCTCTTTTCCCCCTATCCCTTCTACCTGGTTGTCGCAACCAGATGTTGGAGCCCAGGAGCCAGACGCCACCTTCGACGACGACTCCTACTACACCGGAGGTGCCTACTACTACGTGATGCCCGCTGACGACGACCGGGAGTAGTTAGGAGGATCCCAAGCAGGAGGCCTGCGCCTCTTTCGATCTGTATCCCAGTTTGTGCTAGCCTTCTTAAGGCAAACTTGTTTAACTTATGTCTGTACTCAGATATTGTTGCTTCGGCTGACTCGTCTATGATCGAGCTCTTGTATTCGAGCCTTCGAGGCCCCTGGCTTGTAATATGATGCTTGTATGACTTATTTTATTTGTAGAGTTGTGTTGTGATATCTTCCCATGAGTCCCTGATCTTGATCGTACACGTTTGCGTGTATGATTAGTGTACGGTCAAACCGGGGGCGTCACAAGTTGGTATCAGAGCCGACTGCCTGTAGGAATCCCCCTTCCACACTCCTTGGCCGAAGTCGAGTCTAGTCGATGAAAACTGTTTTACTAACATGACTGTGCGGCCCATGGGCCCACGTCGCCATTGGGTGGTATTAGGATATTTTATTCCTCGACCTATACTCTGGGACTCTGATCTCTCTTCTATTCGGGTTAAATGATTTTGCTAAAATCTAACTCTAGGTTCTCATTACCACTTCCTGCCGGAGAGCCCCTTCATTACAGATGATCGACTGCTTCACCAGAAGATTCCAAAGATAATCCCCGTTGTTCTCTTGAGACACTTGTGCCCATCGCCTTTGCAAATTCCCTACCACTGTTATATTATTATGGATAACTACATACACTTGTCCTTTCAATCCCATTGATCTTGTTATTACAAGATACCTCGAAAATTCTCTCTATTGCTCTGAGAATACTTTGTGCCTACTGCCTTGCAATTCATTACCCACATGAATACCTCTACGGATAAATCCTCGCACTTATCGAGTATCCTCTCATTCCCAGTTGTTCATGTGTTCCGCAAAGGACTTTGAAATACCTTTCGATCTTCCAAAAATCCTCAGGAGCCTATTGCTCTTGAAATTCTTGCTTGCTTACATTTTGGTTAATCCAATAAGTCTAGTAATCCTATTGGCATCCTTTGTCACTATCATCTTAATTCCGTTGATTCTATATGTGTGTGAATGCACGCAATCATCAGTTGATCATTATAAATTACCTTCCGGCTCAGACGTCTTTCGAACATGAGCTGGTTCTTGGCCAATCAGATTGCCATCGATCTTACCCCTAAGTCTAGTTGACTTATCCATCCTTGATCAGAGCTTTTGCTCCTGATCCCTTGAATTGAAAATCATAATTACTATGCTATTTAGATGTTGAATTATTCAAATGTTCTATAAATCGATGCATTTGCATTCTTTCTTCCTCTGATTGGGTATTGATACTCACATCAGCTCCATTGTGGATCGCCATATCCACTATTGGATTATTATCCGACAGTGTCCTTCATAATTAATCACCTTGTGAGTTCTTTCTCCGATACATAATGCCTTTGGTAAATTGTGTCCTCTCCTTTTGCCAACCATGCTCTGCTTTCGAGCTGGTGATATCTACTCTTGAAGATTGTGTTATATTTTTCCACGATACCCTAACGGGTTGATCCGATGCCTTCCTTTATATGTGTGAACTCGGAAGTTTTCACGAGTCATACTCATCTGGTATTTCACCAGGTAAAACTTTCAACACTAAGGCCTTTATCAAAGCGAAAAGTGAATGGAAGGTTATACATTGAAGAAGTGGGAGTCGACCTTGAACCTTGCGTTCATGCCCAGGGACACGATGTGTAACTTATCATGGAAGCTGCTCGTAAAAATAATTACCCCTTATTATAAGTTCATCTTGTATCCATGGTTCGATCCTTTATGATCGTGGATTCCGACCATGTTCTCCTTTAAATACCATTTCTCGTGCAAGTTTAAGCACTTGTCTTCTGCAGAACAATACCCCAGTCCAACCTCTACTTTGGTCCGTCATCGAGTATTACCCCCCTCTGGTATCTCGAGATTATCGCGGAACTGCATAACTTCTTATGAGTTAATCTTCAAGTATTATTTCTCACTGATTCCAAAATTTTCCCCGGGTTCTGAGTTGTTAGACACTCAAGGACACCGACAGTGAATCGAGTCTGTACTCCGAATCAATAACTATAAGTAATTTTTATTGCTTATGAGTTTAATAATCCTTCAAGTCATTCCTAGCCCGGTTGGCTATATCATTATCGTGCTAAATTTTAACTGTGCTACCTGGTCCTTCTTCCCGGTACACAACTTTCGACGATGAGCTAAGCTTACGTCGATCTTTCTCGTCATATCTTTCACCTTGGACAACAAGCTTGATTTTGAGTTTGTGTCGTACCCATGGTTCCGATAACCTTTTGCTTCATAATTCCTTTGACTTGATGTCATCGCCGATAGATTACATCTTCATGAAATCTCTCGACAAATGTGTCGAGATCAGCACCAACATCTTGGGCTCTTCCAGGATATCCATCGAATTCATGATGAGAATTACCATCTTTTCCCTTGGTGATTTATATTATCATCGAACACTTTATTGCCTTCCGTTCAACATAAACATGTTCGTGTTTTGTGTTACACGTTGAGATCCTTGCTACCCCGCAGTTGTTCTTCTTCACCTTGGAAGTATTACCATCTCTTTTGTCAAGAATGTGGTGAGAATTTCACCACCTCTTAAAAATTCTTGGTATGATAATACTTCTCGCCATCTCCGTACATTCCTTGGTCCCCGTATTGTTTTTGACCGGAATACCGACAATTGAGCTATGACGGGTGAATTCAAAACTTCTAAGCAACCCTATTGATTTGAAGTGAATGGGCGATAGTTTCATTCTAAGTCTTCCGATAATTGAATCACCATTCTAACATTGATCGTGCTACCTAAGCCCATATGTCGGGTGCACCTTTCAACCATTTTTTAATTGTGTATGATTTCCTCGAGCATACATCATAATATCATTTGATCTGACTAATGTTATCTCCTTGTTCACATAATTGTGGAAACCCCTCTTTTGGAAGTCTCGAGGAACTGTCGCTGAGTTCATCAGCCACCCCCTCATCCTCTCCTTGGTTTAATGATGAACTCTGGTTTCAGAACTCGCTCCCATAGTTCATTTCTTGAGAATCTTACATTGCCATCTCGTCAATTTGTGTTGCACCTTTTCTTCTCTGGCATCCTAAGTCAGAGGTATCCTGACACCAATCGGATCTGAACCTCGGTCAGATATGATGGTTGGGGCATATTTCCAGGAGTTATAACATTGGTCCTTATATGACTCGGTAAGGTGATGTCATCCCTAGCACACCTGACCGGAGGACCTATTGTTATAATTTCCTTTTTGGCAAGGAGAACCCTTCTTCCATGAGGGAATTGGATGATTTGATTTATAAATTTTTCCTGATGGATTCTTTGTGTATCCAAAGTCCGACCATCGCTTGAAGACCTTGTCAATACTATCTCGAAGCATGTCTGTGGTACTCCAATTTTCCACAAAGAACATTTGAAGCCCAATGCTAAATGTTTCTCGCTCAATTATCCAAACACCATTGTATGGGTAATATCATGAAATTTCTCTCCCCTTACCTAAAGAGATTTCTACTTTAAATCCTGTCATGGATATCATGCCCTACTTGTCCGTGGGAAGGATTTACCCTGGGAATATGTGTTTTAACACATTTTCCTTTCCATTGTTCTGTCAATGTGGTAATCATATTTTCCTTTCCATTGTTTGGTTTAACCTTTCTTGTGATCTATATGATCTAAGTAGTAATATTCCCCTGCTTTTGTAAACACCTCGGTGTACAATTCTGTCAGAAAGACCCTGTTACTTTTGTTGATGACATTCCGGTAACCACCGATGGACGAGAACTCTGCCTACTGGTCCGCCTCGTTCAACGAGCAGGAAAATGGTTCTCTTCGTCCCTCGCCCTTGGTACTGACATTATTGCCGACCTAACTGATAGGCTACCCTCTGACATGTCTTGCTATCATGACCGTGCAAGATGTCAACGCCCTTCCTACTTTTAACCACATGGTGGGCCCATAACCCACAGTTCCACAGGATCGAAACCTCACACTCCTGTACACCCCTGCTCCCAAAGTTATTCCTCCTGCGTGGCCTCGTATGTAATTCACGAGCCACCTTCTGATGAGATCATCAATACTGGTATTAGACACAACACTTAACTCCATTACTCTGAACCCCTTCACGCCCTGTTTCAGGCATCGAACGATTGCCTATGCACTTGAAACTTCTACTTTGCACCTTCTTACTTTGCTCTCGATAATTTCTTAAGTTTCAATTCGAGAGTTACTTTCCGCCACGTTCCCTAAGGATTATCTACCGGATAAGCAACCATGCAGAGTTCCATTCTTATGGTATACCCCCTTATTCTTTCGTAAGTACAATGGAGTTTCCAAAGAGAGGATGCCAACTTCATCATGAGAACCTGAAGCAGAGGAATGAAGACATCAAGGTTATGGATTGGCCTCTTCGAGAAGAGCAACCAAGACCGAGAACACTCGCTAGAAATTCGTAACCAGAACCTTCTCCCTTACTCCCCTCTTAAATCTCGGGACGAGATTTCTTGTAGTGGAGGAGAATTGTGACGCCCGGATAATTAAGCTACAGTAACTTTCTACTAATGATGCCACGTCACCTCGATTACTGTTGCTAATCTCGCGTTAGTTCAGAACCAATCCAAATTCAACTTTAAATTAAAGTCAACCGATAAAGTTTTCAAACATTAAAACTAAAATGTTCTAGAGGTGGAAAATAATCCATAATAAATATTGGAGGAGAAACCACATTTTTATAAAGTGTTTGCATGTTCCAAAATTAATAAAACATTGATTTAAGTGTTTAGTTAAATGGCTTTTTATTATTTTGAAATACTAAACTATTCTATTTAGTAGTCAAACTTGTTATTGCAGAGGCTTATATTACAACACTAATTTAGGTGCCAATTGTGTATTTTACAAAACAAAAATGAATTGAACAATAAATAAAATAGATAAGAAAATAAGTAAAACAGGAAGCAAAAACAAAAATAAAAATAAAGGCCACCCCCTCTCACTCATGGGCCTCAGCCCACCAGGCCACCACCTAGGCCGGCCCCACAGCCCAGCTCGCTCCCCCCTTAACCCCCACTACC
>NC_041384.1:208781473-208862137 GCF_002162155.2 Triticum dicoccoides | reverse complement strand
TCCCTCCAGCGCCGCCAGAGGAGAGCCCCACGCACGAACCCCCACTCTCCCTCTCTCCCGATCCCGATTGGATCGGGCACCGATCGCCGCCGCCTGGAGTGCCTCGCCGCCCGGAACCACCTCGCTGCCCCCCCTGCCGGACTCCCTCTGCCTCCTCTCGATCTGGATCGAGGGGATCCGCCCCGACCCCACCGCCGCACATCGCCATGGCCGCCATCGACCTCGCCCGCCCGCGCACTCACCCTCCCGCCTGGGATCTCGTTGGGAGGACCGTCGTCGACCCCTGCTTCGTCTATGCCGCTAGATCGAGGCCCGGAGGCCACCACGTCGACTTACGCATCATCACCACCGCTGCCTAGACCCCACGGCCCCGTGGTGAGGCCCCGACACCTCCTCCCCCTCCCCTGCTCCAGCCACTTCGGCCATGGCCTCGCTCACCGGCGCCCGCACGCGCGCCGGCCGCCCCTGCCGCGTCCCGCTCCCCTGCTCTACGGCTGCTGCTAACTGCCTCTGTTGCCGCTGCTAACTGCTCCGGTGTCGCCGCCGCTGCTTCGCTCTACTGCTGCTGGTGCCGTTGCTTGCTGCTGCCCTTCTCGACCCCGCTCGCCACCGCTGCGAGTCCTGCTGGCCTCAACCGCCTGCAACGCGCGCCACCCTGTGGTGGCCTCGCCACTGCCGCCTCAGGCGGGCGGCCTCGCCGTGCCCATGGTCGCCCCCCTTTCGATCTGGGCGGATGCCCAATCGGGCTGGGCGCCCATGCCCGTAACCCGCACGCCCTTCGCCCTTCGCCCGACCCGCAAGGCCCCTGTGCCTATGACAGATGGGGCCCACACCCAAATATAAAACATAAAAATAAATTAAATAAATAAATATTGTTAAATTAATTAATTAATTAATTAGCTAGTAAGTTAATTAGTTAACTTAATTAACCTGCATAATAACCAAATCAACCAGATTAGTTAATCAAGTGTTGTTTAGTAAAACATGTATCAATGACACATGGGTCCATTGACCAGTCAAACTACTCACTAGGATAACCCAGTCAATGACATTTGGGTCCCATGGGCCCCCTTTGACCAGTCAATGGTCCAGTCAAACGCTGACTGGACATTTGACCAGGGGCCCACCTGTCAGCCCTTAGACACAATCTGGGTACACTTCCTGTGTACCCATAGAATTTAAATACAAATTTAATTTCGAATTAAATTAAATCCTAAATTTAGAAAATGTTTTAAATTTTTTAACAATTAATATAAAATAAACCGTAGCTCGGTTGGAAAAACTTTGTACATGAAAGTTGCTCAGAACGACGAGACGAACCCGGATACGCAACCCGTTCGTCCGCCACGCATCCCTAGCATAGCGAACACGCAACTTTCCCCCTCTGGTTCGTTTGTCCGAAAACACGAAACGCCGGGGATAATTTCCCGGATGTTTCCCCCCTTCACCGGTACCACCTCGTATCGCGTTAGGGCACACCTAGCATCACGCTTTATAATGCCATGCATCGTCATGCAACTGTTAGCATTATATTTATTGTTTCTTCCCCCTCTTCTCTCGCTAGACACCGAGACCGACGCCGCTGCTACCCAGTACGACTACATCGACGACCCCTCTCTCTTGCCAGAGCAACCAGGCAAGCCCTCCCTTTTGATCACCAGATATCGCCTACTCTTCTCTATACTGCTTGCATTAGAGTAGTGTAGTATGTTACTGCTTTCCGTTATTCCTATCCTGATGCATAGCCTATCCTTGCTACTACTGTTGATACCATTACCTGCTATCCTACTGCTTAGTATATGATGCTAGTGTTCCATCAGTGGCCTTACACTCTTGTCCGTCTGCCATGCTATACTACTGGGCCATGATCACTTCGGGAGGTGATCACGGGCATATACAATATACTTTACACTGTTACATTACTGGTGATACTGTTTGGAGATGGGGGCTGAAGGGGCAGGTGGCTCCATCTCGGTAGAGGTGGGCCTGGGTTCCCGACGGCCCCCGACTGTTACTTTGAGGCGGAGCGACAGGGCAGGTTGAGACCACCTAGGAGAGAGGTGGGCCTGGCCCTGGTCGGCGTTCGCGGATACTTAACACGCTTAACGAGATCTGGGTTTTTGATCTGAGTCTGGCCATTTGGTCTATACGCACTAACCATCTAAGCGGGAGTAGTTATGGGTATCCCGGCGTCGTGGTATCAGCCGAAGCCTTCGTGACGTCAGCGACTGAGTGGCGCGCGCCGGATTGGAACGTAAGCCTGCTCTTGTATTAAGGGGCTAGTTCTGCTTCCGTCCGCGTTCGCAACGTGCAGGTGTGCTAAGGGCGATGGGCCCAGACCCCTGTGCGCTTAGGTTTAGACCGGCGTGCTGACCTCTCTGTTGTGCCTAGGTGGGGCTGCGACGTGTTGATCTTTCGCGGCCGGGCATGACCCCGAAAAGTGTGTCCGGCCAAATGGGATCAAGCGTGTTGGGGTATGTGGTGCACCCCTGCAGGGAAGTTCATCTATTCGAATAGCCGTGATCTTCGGTAACAGGATGACTTGGAGTTGTACCTTGACCTTATGACAACTAGAACCGGATACTTAATAAAACACACCCTTCCAAGTGCCAGATACGACCGGTGATCGCTCTCTCACAGGGCGACGAGGGGAGGATCATCGGGTAGGATTATGCTATGCGATGCTACTTGGAGGACTTCAGTCTACTCTCTTCTACATGCTGCAAGACGGAGGCTGCTAGAAGCATAGTCTTCGAAAGGACTAGCTATCCCCCCCCCCTTATTCCGGCTTTCTGCAGTTCAGTCCACATATGATACCCTTATTCCATTTGATACCAATGCATACATATGTAGTATAGCTCCTTGCTTGCGAGTACTTTGGATGAGTACTCACGGTTGCTTTCTCCCTCTTTTCCCCCTATCCCTTCTACCTGGTTGTCGCAACCAGATGTTGGAGCCCAGGAGCCAGACGCCACCTTCGACAACGACTCCTACTACACCGGAGGTGCCTACTACTACGTGATGCCCGCTGACGACGACCGGGAGTAGTTAGGAGGATCCCAGGCAGGAGGCCTGCGCCTCTTTCGATCTGTATCCCAGTTGGTGCTAGCCTTCTTAAGGCAAACTTGTTTAACTTATGTCTGTACTCAGATATTGTTGCTTCGGCTGACTCATCTATGATCGAGCTCTTGCATTCGAGTTGTGTTCTGATATCTTCCCGTGAGTCCCTGATCTTGATCGTACACGTTTGCGTGTATGATTAGTGTACGGTCAAACCGGGGGCGTCACATACGCACTAAGGAGACGACAACCCTTGGTGGGATTCCAGCTGAGGAAGACCACAAGGCCCCCGGCAAGTGCCTTGCCGGGGATGACAGCAGGCGCCTCGACAAGACCCTTGCCAGGGACCCGACAAGGCCCTTGCCGAGGACACCCGCAGGGCCACCATCAGGCTCACGCCAACCAAACCTCCACCACCGCATGCATGCAGCTGCCGACCCAACCAGCTAGGCAGGCACCTGCGTGGCGGCATGCAGATCTTCGTGAAGACCCACCACTTCGCCACCTCAGCTTCCTGCCTACCTACATGGCATCTCAGGCATCGCTGGCCAGGGCGCGTGTCGACACGAGAAGGAGCGGCGATGGGCGAGACTGATCTCTCTCCCCCGTCCCCGATAAAGCAAGGACACCTAAGCGAGGCGCATTTAATGCGCCTTGTCATGTAATGCGAGGGATAACCTCACATCACTGTACCCTTTCCACCTCCTTTGTGCCACTATGGCCACCCCTTTTCCTATAAAAGGAGGCCCGAGGCAACCAGGAGAAGGATTCGGCTTTTTGGAGCTCCTCACGCCCCATAGCTAGCTCAAGAACACTGATATACAATCCACCAAAGCAGGAGTAGGGTTTTACGCATCCTTGCGGCCCGAACCTGGATAAACAAACTGTGGGCTACCTATTAGATCCGCTATTCCCACGACCCCGCACCCCGCTAACCGTAGTAGGGATTCTTGTGATCCCATAGGTGTCGCTACTCAGCACCGACATATTGTGTGAGTGTTAGCAATTATGAAAGACTAAATGATGGTTGAGTACGTGGACTTGCTAGAAAGCTCTAACATAGACTCTTTCTGATGTTATGATAAATTGCAATTGCTTCAATGACTGAGATTATAGTTTGTTAGTTCTCAATAAAGTTTCTTATTCATACTTTTGCATTGTGAATAGATTATTACTTGAGCATAAGAAATCATATGACAATATCCATCTATGTTGTTGTTATGATAATAATCATGATGCCCTCATGTCCGTATTTTATTTTATCGACACCTCTACCTCTAAACATGTGGACATATTTATCGTTATCGGCTTCCGCTTGAGGACAAGCGAGGTCTAAGCTTGGGGGAGTTGATACGTCCATTTTGCATCATGCTTTTATATCAATATTTATTGCATTATGGGCTGTTGTTACACGTTATGTCACAATACTTATGCCTATTATCTCTTATTTTACAAGTTTTACATAAGGAGGGAGAATACCGGCAGCTAGAATTCTGGGCTGGAAAAGGAGCAAATATTAGAGCCCTATTCTGCACAACTCCAAAACTCCTGAAACTCCACGAAAGTTATTTTTGGAAATAATAAAAAATACTGAGCGGAAGAAATACGTCAGGGGGGCCACCACCTGTCCACGAGTGTGGGGGGCGCACCCTACCCCCCTAGGCACGCCCCCTGCCTCGTGGGCCCCCTGTTGGCTCTCAGTGGCCATCGTCTACTATATGAAGTCTTTCTTCCAGGGAAAAATCACAAGCAACCTTTCGGGATGAGACTCCGCCGCCACGAGGCGAAACCTTGGCGGAACCAATCTAGGGCTCTGGCAGAGCTATTCTGCCGGGGACACTTCCCTCCGGGAGGGGGAAATCATCGCCATCGTCATCACCAACGCTCCTCTCATCGGGAGAGAGCAATCTCCATCAACATCTTCACCAGCACCATCTCCTCTCAAACCATAGTTCATCTCTTGTATCCAATTCTTGTCTCCAAGTCTGGGATTGGTACCTGTAGGTTGCTAGTAGTGTTGATTACTCCTTGTAGTTGATGCTAGTTGGTTTATTTGGTGGAAGATCATATGTTCAGATCCTTTATGCATATTAATACCCCTCTGATTATGAACATGAATATGCTTTGTGAGTAGTTACGTTTGTTCCCGAGGACATGGAGAAGTCTTGCTATTAGTAGTCATGTGAATTTGGTATTTGTTCGATATTTTGATTAGATGTATGTTGTCTATCCTCTAGTGGTGTTATGTGAGCGTCGACTACATGACACTTCACCATTATTTGGGCCTAGTGGAAGGCATTGGGAAGTAATAAGTAGATGATGGGTTGCTAGAGTGACAGAAGCTTAAACCCTAGTTTATGTGTTGCTTCGTAAGGGGCTGATTTGGATCCATATGTTTCATGCTATGGTTAGGTTTACCTTAATACTTCTGTTGTAGTTGCGGATGCTTGCAATAGAGGTTAATCATAAGTGGGATGCTTGTTCAAGTAAGAACAGCAGCCAAGCACCAGTCCACCCACATATCAAATTATCAAAGTACCGAACGCGAATCATATGAACATGATGAAAACTAGCTTGACGAAAACTACCATGTGTCCTCGGGAGCGCTTTTCTCTATATAAGAGTTTGTCCAGGCTTGTCCTTTGCTACAAAAAGGATTGGGCCACCTTGCTGCACTTTATTTACTCTTGTTACTTGTTGCTCATTACAAATTATCCTATCACAAAACTATCTGTTACCACTTATTCAGTACTTGCAGAGAATACCTTGCTGAAAACCGCTTATCATTTCCTTCTGCTCCTCGTTGGGTTCGACACTCTTACTTATTGAAAGGACTATGATAGATCCCCCGATACTTGTGGGTCATCACTCGCTACCAGCAAGCCTTGCGCCGCTAGCATACCCGGAAGGTTCACACCCGAAGCCTTGAGGAAGGCGACCTTGTTCTTCGGCGAATCCAATCCGCCAAGAGTTCAAACAAGTTGAGGCCAAAGTGGGAAGGCCATTATCGGGTAATACGAGTCACCAGGCCCGTTGCAGTCCGCCTGGAGACCAAAGATGGCATTTCGGTGAGCAATTCCTGGAATATCGAACATCTTCGCAAGTTTTACCCCTAAGGCACGGTTGCCAGGAGCCCCAGCAACCCCCCTTTTTGTACTAGCCTTGCCGGCAAGGCATGTAATCCTATGTACAAAGCCAGGCGCAGACCCTGTGCGCAGTCAGGGGAAGAAATCCCTTAGTATGTACAGTTCCCGTTGATTTCCATGTTTATGTGTATACATATATGCATGCTTGTCCAGGATATTGTACTACTTTTTGATTCCAACAAATGTTAATGGACCACCAAGGTTCCATGCTCCTGCCCTCTCTTCTTTCCAGCTACGGCAAGGACGCTTGATCCCGCCAAGGACCCGGCTCCGGCAAGAAGTTGAGAAGACTGCCCGGCATGGCGGTCCCTGGCAAACCAAACAGATAAAGTTTACCTCTTGCCCATTCATGTTCGTAACCTGTGATTTGTGCATTAGAAAACCTCGCCACTCTCTTTTAAAACTCGGGTGCTCCCATCCATAACCCGAACGCTGCTTCGGTCGGAATGGTCGCAGTAGCCCTTGCTAAAAGGAGAATGACGAGGGGCTGGACCCTTTGTCTGTAAGCCAGCAGATGTAATTCTCCGGCAGGCACATAGGGCACCGGCAGGACAGCTTGTCGGGAGGACTCATTTATTTACATTAAGGAAGCATTTTGCCTCTGCATGGACGTATACATGCATGGGTTCCCGGCAAGGCTGGTCTTTTTCATTAACATGCTGATACAAGTACGAATGTTACGGGACACAGGCATGGGCTCGAGAGATTACATTGTTTAGAAATTAAGATTTGACAAGTGCCTACAAGCTAAAAGAAAGATAAGTGCCTCGCCATCTCTGTTCTTGCCCCTTTCCTCCCAGGTGCAGTAGGTGAAGGAAAAGAAGGGGCGACGAGGAGCGCGCCGATGGAGAGCATGGCGAGGATGACCCTCGGCAAGGCACGTGGCCGAGGGAGAAGGGCGATGCAGATGACGGTGCTGCCGCCGATGGTCAACCGGAGTCGGAATTAGCGTCCTCCCGCCCGCTACCCTCATCGTCGTTGTCGATGTCCTCCTTGTCACTGTCGCCCGAGGAGGAAGTTTCATTGTCGGTGGAGCTCTCCGCGTTGTACCTTAAGCGGGTTCCCAAGTGCCCAAAGACCTTGATGGAGAGCAGACTGTTCTCCATTAATTTGAACTGGAGAACGTGCCTCTCCAACAGGCTATGGGAGCGGGCCAAGGTCTTCCACCCACGACGGAGATACATGATCTGAGGGGCGGGGAAGTCAATGTCGACCCGCATGCCACTGTTCCCGCAGCCCCTCATGTGCAGCCTCAAGGCCTGTGGCAGGTCGAGCTCCATTTCCCGTGCGAACGGTGTGGGGAAGCGGAGGTGACCGCACACTGGCTTGTACAGCTTGATGAAAACTCGCGGGAGTGGTCTCCGACGTGGCCCTCCATTGGGGAGGGGGGAGCCGCTAGCGGAAGCACGGCTGATGCGCCGCCCCGTCCTCCTCTCCCCTGAGTGCCACGACGGCCTCGGCCTCACCCCCTCCCTCTTCCTCTCATAGCAGGCTTCGCCGCCATGAGCTCCAGAGGAGGGGGGACATGCTGTCGAGCAGAAGCCCTTGTCGCCGCCATTGGAGCGACGGCGCACCCTCTCACCATGGTGAGTGGAAGAAAGGGACCAAGCAAGAAGGAGAAGAATGCAGAAGAACATTGTCCCTCTTCCCTTTTTATAGAGGGGCAGGGACGGGGCTCGGCCCCCCAACCTAAGGGCGGCTGCCCCACTCGACCAATCCGACCGCCAGGGGCGCAGGGAATTAGGACCGACCCGCTGCTCCAATCAGCAACGCCCGGCTTCCCGCCTTGGCGTTAAGGCCCGTGCCCTCTGTATCCGCCACCTACCCTCCCTGAGGCATGGGGGACGCGTGGCAGGCGGTCCAGAATTAAGAAGACAAGTGGGACGACCATTTTCCACCCCGTGATTGTGGGGTGCGGGCGCCATAAAGGCCACGACCCGAGTCCACTTTATAAATGAGTCGCGCCACTGCGGCTTTCTCTTTTTTAAGGGGAAGACGCGGGCCGCCTCTTTACTGTTCATCGCAGGTTGACTCAATCGTGCTGCAACCATTCCACGCATGACCCCCACATCACGCACTCAATACGGGTTGTGGGGAAGCGCAACTGGCGAGTGAGGAGGATGAAACTCTGCCATGCATGCCCCCGCACAGTGCTGGGCCTGTCCCAACAACACTTCGCGCTTATGTGTGGCCCAGCGCCGGGGGCTCCTGTCGGTGTACAATAGTAGGGGCCTTTCTGTAGCCCTTTACTTGTGCACGGGCAGTCGTAGCCACACCTGTGGCCATGCTTGGCGGGGCAGAGGAAGGGAAGGTTCAAGACTGCTAAGGTAGTACTCAAGCCAGAGGCGTGAAGAGCAAAGGGGCAAGATGGACTTCCACTGGCAAGGCCCTTGCCGGGGCGGCCTACGTACCCCCGGCAAGAGCCTTGCCGGGGCGACTTGCCCAATACCAACGAGGCCACCACCCTTGAGCCTGAGAGCTCTGACGCCATCGATAACGCCGAGACCAAGACTCGGGGGCGCCTGCGTGGTGGCATGCAGAACTTTGTGATGACCCAAGGCCTGCAAATCAATTTGAGAACCAGAAGACGAAGACCATCGGCAAGATCCTTGCCAGGGACAGACGAAGACCCCCGGCAAGATCCTTACCGTGGATGCCCGCGAGACCCGGCAAGACCCTTGCCGGGGGGCACTTGCAGGGCCGCGGCGAGGCCCGCACCTGCCAACATTTTGCTGCCCCGCGGCCATTCTGACGCGGAAACCAGCCCGCCAACTAGGCAAGCACCTGCGTGCCAGCATGCAGCTTCTAGGCCAACTAGTCAAGCACCTGCGTGGTGGAATGCAGATCTTCGTGAAGACCCTGTCACCACACTAGCACAACAGCCAGCCAGCCAGTGTGGCGCTGCATGCCTCGTCAGCTTGGACGTGCGTCGAAGATAGGTGAGGCGGTGATGGATGGGACGAGCTCTGTTGCCACCCCCGATAAAGCAAGAGGGCACATAGGCAGCGCATTAAATGCGTTTTTCCTATGGTGTCAGGTGATAAACTTGTACAATATAGATACTTTCCACCTCCTGTGTGCCATGGTGGCGACCCCTTTGACATATAAAAGGAGGCCCGAGGCATACTTTGGAAGGATTCGGACTTTTTGGACTGGGAATGCACCGCAGCTAGTCCAAGAGCTCAGGAACACTAAATATACACAGACAAGCAGGACTATGGTTTTACGCATCATTTGCAGCCCGAACCTAGGTAGAAATCCCCTTTCGCTGATCGATAGACCTGCTCTTTGCGCAGCTCCATGCTCCGCCAAACGTAGAAGGGATTCCCTGGGATCCCATAGGTGTCGTTTTCCCCGACAACACTTGTCTCTTCACCTTTACCTCCTTTAAATATTATGGTTCATCATAGTTAATTGATGTCTAATCCTGTAATTACTGAACATATTGTATTGGCAATTTTATTTATGGAATCGTTGTTGAACCATTGTGTTGAGAATTTGAATTGCATGTTTCATATTTCTAAATTTCCAATTCGAATAGTAAATTACATGCAAAAAGAAAAGTATACAGGATCAAATAAAATAATGTGCGCATGGTTAGAAAGAAAACAGCGTGTGCAATGTTAAAAGAGAACAGACGGTCATGGAACTTTGAAAATGGTTCTAGCAGTGCGCTTGTGATGGAAAGCCCAAAGCCACACAGTTTTCTTCATCAAATCGTGTGTGATGTAGTTGATAAAAGCAAATAGTTAACCAAGGCAGAGCGCGTGTGATAGTTACACCTTTCACACACGACCTATACATAAAACTGTGAGGGATGTACGTACGAACAGAAACGTTTTCCCTGTATTGACTATGTGGGATGTACATAAGAACAGAAACGTAATCTTTGGATTGACTGTGTGTGATATACATGCGAACATAAATGTTTTTCTTGGATTCACCGTGTGGGATGTATGTACGAATGGAAATGATTGGGTTTCGATGCCTCGCCCGATCGCACACGAGCCTGTGTTCTAGGAGGGCCTATCCCGACGGTTTCTGGTCGTGTGGGAAGGGCCCCCTATCGCCCACACTCGCTTGGCGATGGTTCCAAATACGATCACGGAAAGGGTTAAAAACCGTTTGTATAACACCTCATTGTACCAGTGTTTGTGTAGGTATTAGGTGATTTGTGCATTGTCTCCTACTGGATTGATACCTTGGTTCTCAAACTGAGGGAAATACTTATCTCTACTTTGTTGCATCACCCTTTCCACTTCAAGGGAAAAACCAACGCAAGCTCAAGAAGTAGCAGGAAGAATTTCTGGCGCTGTTGCCGGGGAGATCTAAACCAAGTCAAGACATACCATGTACCCACATAAACTCTCATATCTTGCATTACATTATTCGCCATTCGCCTCTCATTTTCCTCCCCCCACTTCTAAAACGATTTTCAAAAAGATTTGCCTTTTCTTTGCCTCTCTTCTGTTCGCCTTCTTCGTTTGCTTTTTGTGTGTTAGATTGCTTGCCTTTATGGCTCAACCAAAGAACATTGATCCTCACTTTAGGAGTTTGGAAGAAATTGAAAATAATGTTAGGAGCTTCATGTCTTTACAATTTGAGCATAATAGTTTCTTTAGAAACAAGCTTAAGGAGCAGAAAAGTTTTTTGGAGTACATGAATAAAGAGCTCGATGATATGTCTAAGGAATTTTATGGTTTGAAATCTCAGCTTGCTCATCTCGACAATCTAGTAGGCCAAATTTCTGATGAACAAGCTACCTTAGTAAATAAGATGGCCGCTAAACCGAAAGCTTTAAATAATGATGAAGATCTTAAAGTGATTGATGTGATTCCTATTTAATCTTTCTTTTCCAATATAAATCTTGATAAAGATGGGACTAGAGATGAGTCAACTTTAGTTAAAAGGCGTCCCAATGATTTGGAGTTTTTAGATCTTGATGCTAAAATTGATAAAAGTAGGATTGGAGAGGTCAAAACTTTAAGTAGCAATGAACCCACTCTTTTGGATTTCAAGGAATTTAATTATTATAGTTGTTCTTTAATAGATTTTATTTCCTTTTTGCAATCCATGTTGAATTCTCCACATGCTTATAATCAAAACAAAGCTTTTACTAAACATATTGTTGATGCTATGATGCAATCTTTTGAAGAAAAGCTTGAATTGGAAGTTTATATCACTAGAAAACTTTATGATGAGTGGGAAGCTACTATTAAGATTAAGATTAAAAATTATGAGTGCCATGATTTGGGTGATTTGGGTGCTAGTGTTTCCACGATTCCAAAAACTTTATGTGATGTGCTAGGTTTCCGTGAATTTGATGGTAGTTCTTTAAATTTGCATATTGCGGATTCCATTATTAAGAAACCTATGGGAAGGATTAATGATGTTCTTGTTGTTGCAAATAGGAATTATGTGCCCGTAGATTTCATTCTTCTTAATATAGATTGCAATCCTACATGTCCTATTATTCTTGGTAGACCTTTCCTTAGAATGATTGGTGCAATTATTGATACGAAAGAAGGAAACATTAGATTTCAATTTCCGTTAAGGAATGGCATGGAACAAATTTCCAGAAAGAAAATTAAATTGCCATATGAATCTATTATGAGAGCCACTTATGGATTGCATACCAAAGATGACAATACCTAGATCTATTCGTGTTTTATGCCTAGGCATTAAATAATAGCACTTGTTGGGAGGCAACCCAATTTTATTTTTGTTCTTGCTTTTTAGGTTCTGTTTTGCAATAAATAATTCATCTAGCCTCTGGTTAGATGTGGTTTTTTGTCTTAATTAGTGCTTGGGCCAAGTAAAGACCTTTGGGATGGCTTACGGTGATAGTTGATTTGATCTTGGTGAAAAATAGAAACTTTTGCGTTTTGGAAAACAATTCTCATTTTTAACAGAAGCATGATAAAATACTGATTATTTTTGCAGAAGATTAATAAACAAAATTCTTAGTTTTTCCTATTTTTCAGAATTTTTGGAGTTACAGAAGTATTCAAGAGTTACATATTGCTACAGACTATTTTGTTTTTGACACATTATGTTTTCTATGTGTTGTTTGCTTATTTTGATGATTCTATGAGTAGTATCGGGGGGTATGAACCATGGAAAAATTGGTATATAGTAGATATTACACCAATATAAATAAAGAATGAGTTCACAACACTACCAAAAGTGGTGATTTATTTCTTATACTAACGGAGCTTATGAGATTTTCTGTTGAGTTTTGTGTTGTGAAGTTTTCAAGTTTTGGGTAAGGATTTGATGCACCATGAAATAAGGAGTGGCAAGAGCCTAAGCTTGGGGATTCCCAAGGAACCCCAAGGTAATATTCAAGGATAACCAAGAGCCTAAGCTTGGGGATGCCATGGAAGGCATCCCCTCTTGCGTCTTTGTCTATCGGTAACTTTACTTGAGGCTATATTTTTATTCACCACATGATATGTATTTTGCTTGGAGCGTCTTGTATGATTTGAGTCTTTACTTTTTAGTTTTCCACAATCATCCTTGTTGTACATACCTTTTGAGAGGGACACACATGAATCGTGATTTATTAGAATACTCTATGTGCTTCACTTATATCTTTTGAGCTAGGCAATTTTGCTCCATGCTTCGCTTATATCTTTTTAGAGCACGGCAGTGGTTTTATTTTATAGAAATTATTGAACTCTCATGCTTCACTTATATCATTTTGAGAGTCCTTTAGAATAGCATGGTAATTTTCTTTGGTTATAAATTTAGTCCTAATATGATAGGCTTCCAAGAGGGATATAATAAAAACTTTCATATAAAGTGCATAGAATACTCTGAGAAGCTTGTTTCTTTTTTGATTGTTTTGAGATATAAAGATGGTGATACTAGAGTCATGCTCGTGAGTAATTGTGGAGTGTAGAAATACTTGTGTTAAAGTTTGTGATTCCCGTAGCATGCACGTATGGTGAATCGTTTTGTGATGAAGTCCGAGCATGATTTATTTATTGATTGTCTTCCTTATGAGTGGCAGTCGGGGATGAGCGATGTTATTTTCCTATCAATCTATCCACCTAGGAGCATGTGCGTAGTACTTTGTTTCGATAACTAATAGATTTTTGCAATAAGTATGTGAGTTCTTTATGACTAATGTTGAGTCCATGGATTATATGCACTGTCGCCCTTCCACCATTGCTAGCCTCTCTAGTGTCGCGCAACTTTCACTGGTACCTTAAACCCATCATATACCTTCCTCAAAACAGCCACCATACCTAACTATTATGGCGTTTCCATAGCCAGTCTGAGATAGATTGCCATGCACCTTTCCACTGTTCCATTTATTATGACACGTTCCATCATTATCATATTGCTTTGCTTGATCATGTAGTTGACATCATATTTGTGGCAAAGCCGCCTTTCATAATTCTTTCATACGTGTCACTCTTGATGCATTGCACATCCCGGTACACCGTCGGAGGCACTCATATAGAGTCATATTTTGTTCTAAGAATCGAGTTGTAAGTAAATAAAAGTGTGATGATCTTCATTATTAGAGCATTGTCCCATGATAGGAAAGGATGATGGAGACTATGATTCCCTCACAAGTCGGGATGAGACTCCGGACAAAAAAAAGAGGACAAAAAAAATGAGAGAAGGCCCAAATAAAAAAATGAGAGAAAAGAGAGAAGGGACAATGTTACTATCCTTTTACCACACTTGTGCTTCAAAGTAGCACCATCATCTTCATGATAGAGAGTCTCCTATGTAGTCACTTTCATATACTAGTGGGAATTTTTAATGATAGAACTTGGCTTGTATATTCCAATGATGGGCTTCCTCAAATTGCCCTAGGTCTTTATGAGGAAGCGAGTTGGATGCACACACACTCAATTTTCTTTTTGAGCTTTCATAAAATTATAGCTCTAGTGCATCCGTTGCATGGCAATCCCTACTCACTCACATTGATATCTATTGATGGGCATCTCCATAGCCCGTTGATACACCTAGTTGATGTGAGACTATCTCCCTCTTTTTGTCTTCTTTACAACCACCATATTCTATTCCACCTATAGTGCTATGTCCATGGCTCACGCTCATGTATTGCGTGAAAGTTGAAAAGGTTTGAGAACATCAAAAGTATGAAACAATTGTTTGTCTTGTCATAGGGGTTGTGCATGATTTGAATATTTTGTGTGGTAAAGATGGATCATAGCCAGACTATATGATTTTGTAGGGATAAACTTTCTTTGTCCATGTTATTTTGAGATGACATAATTGCCTTGTTAGTATGCTTGAAGTATTATTTTTTTATGTCAATATTAAACTTTTGTTTTGAATCTTATGGATCTGAACGTTCATGCCACAATAAATCAAATTACACGAATAAATATGTTAGGTAGCATTCCACATCAAAAATTCTGTTTTTATCATTTACCTACTCGAGGACGAGCAGCAGTTAAGCTTGGGGATGCTTGATACGTCTCCGACGTATCTATAATTTTTTATTGTTCCATGCTATTATATTATCTATTTTGGAAGTTTTATATGCATTAATATGCTATTTTATATTATTTTTGGGACTAACCTATTAATCTAGAGCCCAGTGCCAGTTCATGTTTTTTCCTTGTTTTTGAGTTTCGCAAAAAGGAATATGTAGCGACCCTGTGTATCCGTGCCATCCCTGGATCGGTATGCTGGCACACACAGTACATCAATGTATATATCAAAGTGCAATCACATGTATAAATAACGTAAAACTGATATATACCTCATAAGTCTCAGCATAAACAAACATAAGGGTGTGGAGTCCATCAACGCCAATGGCAAGTTGAGTGTAGACCGTAACCCTACAACGTAAGTCTTACTCGTCGTAGAAAATTCCTGCAACATAAGACGTTGCAGCCCTGTAGGTCAGTACATTGAATGTACTGGCAAGTCACATCATAAGAATAATGAACCCATTTATACATGCAATTTGGCCGGTGGAAAGCTCTAAGTTTAGTTTTTCCATAAATCTAGTTTTTCCCTAGAATAAAAGATATTATTCTACCACTACTTTACAGCATAGGGTGAGTTGGTAAACCCAACTTAATCCATTCCCAAGGTTTCATTTAAAACCCAACTGTTTAATTAAGAGTGATGAGATCTCCCAGCATTTCCACTACTAGATGCTCAAGTTGTCCGTAACCGGGGACACGGCTAATCGATTAGGTTTTAACACTCTGCAGAGGTTTGCGCACTTTTCCCCACAAGACTCGATCGCCTCCCTTGAAGTTCCCACACTGCCTGGCATTTGAGAACAGGATGACCGAGACATAGCCTTTCGAAAATGTTTCGCCTTAACCCACGGATAGGCCGGTACACCTACATCATTCTACATCTGCTAGCCCATCCTGGAAGGGGTCACACTATCTACTCAACTAAGCCAGAGCCCATATTGGCTTGTGGCTGCACACGTAAGCTTCTAGACGTGAGAATACGATTGATCTATTTGAGTCTGGGTGGACGGACCACTAGTGGTGCACCACCATGGATTTCCCATGCATGCTCCCACTATACTTCACCACCATTCAAACCAAACCTCCGCCCAGGTAGTTCATTAAGTTATCTTGGTTCTACTTACTACTTTGTGTCAGGACCCCGATTCCAAGTCACATCGATCTAGCTGGTAACACCTCATATCACTTTGCGGCCTCATGCACGGTATTCCCACGGGTGTCGCCTTACCATGGCCCGGGACCGTTTGCGCCTTTTGGCTCACGTATATGATAGTGTCGCTAGCATCCATATGGTAGAGAACCAGGGTCGACATGGCTAGTCGTGAACCCAAATCGGCACCAACCTATGGGGACAGGCATACATGAATCACATCGAGCATGTTGGTCGGCAGCGTGTGAATCCGGGCTGTAGCACTGGGCTAACAGGACTCCGGGAACCCGGGCTGTAGTAGGCTAGGCAGGACTCCGGATGTCACCGCGTGACATTTCCCCGAAGGGACAGACACAGGAACGAAGTGAAACACATGTCGGCCAGTCAAGTGTCCTGAGCAGTAGTGCTGGGCTAGCAGGACTCCGGTGAACGGGGTTGTAGCGGACTAATATGGCTCATGGAAGCACTAGACTACATTTCCCCATAAGAGAGACTGCCAACGATAAACAACTAGATTGTCGGATCCCACACATACCAAGCATTTCAATCATACACACAATATGCTCGATATGTGTAAATACCACATGGCATCACAACATAACTCTACGACTCAAGTATTTATTCATTAGGCTCCGAGGAGCAAGATATTACAAACATGGGTCTCATGACCCAACATTCAGAGCATACAAGTCAAAGCACACGTGGAAGCTTAACTTGTCTGAGTACAGAAACTACAAAAGAAGAAGGCTCAGAAGCCTGACTATCTACAAGACCCTCCCAAGGGTACAAGATCGTAGCTGAGGTAACAAGCTAAACGTCGAAGTCCAAGTGGAACTACTAGTGATACTGACGTCTCTCTGCAAAACATAAATTAAGCAAACGTGAGTTCAAATGTACCCAGTGAGACTTACATCAGAACTAGCTACATATGCATCATTATCAACAAAAGGGATGGTGGGGTTTAACTACAGCAAGCCAGCTTTTGACTCAGTGGCTAACCTGAACTACGACTGCAAGTAACTCTTTTGAGGTGGCGCACACGAGTCGACATATTCACCATATTAATACTCCACTATGGATCCGCTCCCGTCTCCCTAAGAGAAGGCCATCCATAGCACTCACGCTTATCTTGCGCATTTTAGAGTATCCAGTTCCACTTGTCTATGAACTATGCAAGGGGTCCAAGTTTCCATATCCGAGGAATCCGGCTATTTGAATAGATAATGATAACCCTGCAGAGGTGTACTTCTTCACACACGCTCTCGCCACTTACCACCATGTACACATCGTGTATCTCGGCAACCTTCAAGCGGAGGCATGGCGAGGGAGTCGGCCACGACCTGACTAACCAACAAGTCTCTAGTCCAGGTTTATCGCCTATTCGGGTTCCATCCGCAAGGAGATCCGGCCGGGGTGTCGCTCACGACCCCAAACGATGTGTGCAGGGTTCCCAAGCCCACCATCCGGGTGCCACTTGGTACATCGTGCCACTGTGCCTAGTCTGTCCCAAGCCCACCTATACCGGGTACCACTTGGTAGACTACTAACACTACCTACAAACACCAGAAACTAGTTGCAACTCCTGGACAGAGATCAGGTTGGTTAATAAGTCGAGAGGGGCACTTAAGCATCCCAATGAGTGGTAGTAACTGTTCATGGATCACAAACACAGAACTCAGTTCCTGAGGACGGCTGCAATGAGACAACCCGCCATGTACTCCTACATGGCCTCTCATCGCTACCTTTACCAAATTGTTTTCACACACTTAGCTCACACACAGTAGGACATGTTCAACACCATTTCAACTCATCCCCGATGAATCAGACCTGACTCAACTCTAAGCAGTAGCAGGCATGACAAACAAGCATGAATGAGTAGGCACATCAGGGCTCAAACAACTCCTACTCATGCTAGTGGGTTTCATCTATTTACTGTGGCAATGACAGGTCATGCAGAGGAAAGGGGTTCAGCTACCGCAGCATGTAACAATTGAAACGGTGTTGTCCTAATGCAGTAAAAGAGAGCAGGAGCGAGAGAGTGGGATTGTATAGGAATGAACAAGGGGGTTTTGCTTGCCTGGCACTTCTGAAGATAATATAGTTCTTCATCGGTGTCATTGATCAATCGTCGGAACCACGTCTATCAGGGGGAACAATCACCAGCAAACACAGAAAGAATACAATCAATGCAATGCAACAATATGATGCATGATCATGACATGGCAATATGATGTGAGTTGAGCTAATGCAGCTAGCAACGATTTAAATGAAGTTGGTTTGAACCCAAGGTTCAAATTCAAACTCCATGTAAGACATTTCAAATGCCATTAATTCAAATTGTCTTATACAGCAACTTTAAGTTGTTCAAACATGCATTAAAATGGTACAGATGGATAGATTAGATTTTTCTGATCATTTTTCATATATAATTTATCTTATTTGGAGTTACGGTTGAATTTCTATGATTTTTCAAAGTTTTTGATATTTTCTGAATTAAAAAAATCATTTCTGATTTATTTAAAATCCAGAAAAGCATTTATGACCTCATCACTGCATCATTGTGACGTCATCTAGTCAACAGGATGGGTCCAGGTCAAACCTGACTCTGGGGCCCGCATGTCATAGGCTCTGTACTAATAGAGAGTTACTTTTTTGTTAAACTAAATTAATGAGGGGTTAGTTTAGTGGGTGGGGCCCGGTGTCAGTGCGTGTGGTTTAATTAGAGCCTAAACTAATTGTTGCCATGTTGGCTAAACAGGGTTTTGGCGCCGACGACCTCATACGACGGCGGAGGCATGTCGGAATCGCTGCTCCAGTAGCGGTTCGATGTGCCGAGGGTACCGGTGGAGAGCTCACGCTCGTGCGCGACTAGGGGAGGCCTCAGGAGGTGGTGGGGTGGCCGGTAA
Source organism: Triticum dicoccoides (assembly GCF_002162155.2). Taxonomy (NCBI): domain Eukaryota; kingdom Viridiplantae; phylum Streptophyta; class Magnoliopsida; order Poales; family Poaceae; genus Triticum; species Triticum dicoccoides. Next base: position 208,843,395 of record NC_041384.1, on the reverse strand, counting down.
CGACGACCACGACGGCTTTGGCGGCGGCCGGAGCTCGGGCCAGCACGGGCGAGGTGGCTGCAGCGCGTTAGCCAGAGAGCAGAGGAGCGCGTCGGGATCCTGGGGACCTGGAGAGCACGCGGGGCTACTAGAGCGAGCGAAAGAGCTCCGGGGCACGAGGTTCACCGGCCATGGCGATGGCCGGATCTCGGTGCTTGCGGGGACAGCAGCTACGACACGAGAATGAGCAGGGGAGGAGGGGGAAACGAAGGAGTCCTCACAGCGAAGTTGTTTAGCGGCTCCGATGGCTCGGGGAGGCCCTCTTCGGCGCGAATCGATGGCGGCGATCCACGGGTTGCCAGCGAGGAAGATGATGATGTTGACGGCGCTGCAGTGTGCCCGGGCTTCTGATCTTCAGCGTTCAGATTAGGAGGAGCTTCTCTCCGCGGCTGGACATGGTGCGGGGCCTAGGGTGCGCGGTGGCTACGGGTTTCACGGTGGCGAGCGCTTGACGGTTGCGGCCATGGCGAGAAGAGGGCGAGAGAGAGGGCAGAGGGGGAGAGTGAAACGTCCAGGGGTTCGGGGCGGCGCCAAAGAGAAGGCCTGAGGCGTCGCGGTGGCCTCGATGACGCAGGCGAGCAGGGAGGTGCGTGGCGCCATGGGCGCACGTGCATTGTCTCCCTCCTCTGCCTACTGGCAGAGGTAGGTGATGACTGGCACGGGCCAGGTGGGCTGGGCAGCACAGCTGGGCCACTGGGTTGTAGGTAAGCGCCAGGTAAGGTTTCCCTTTTTTCTGTTTTTTTATTTTGTTCTATTTGTTTTGATTTAGTTTAGGCACTAAATCATTTTAATAAATTCTGAGAATTATTGTGGATGTTAGATAAACTATTCCAGAGCTCCACAAATAACTTCAGAATATTTGGACCATATAAAATATATATAGCATTTAAATGGCTCCAACTCAAATACGTTTGTGTTAATTCAAGAATCCAAAAATGACCTAAAAATATATTCATCATTTTTAGCAGAGGTTTGCACCTTAACCAGAAATCATGAACTTTTCTTAGAGCATTTTGGGTTCATTGAAAAAGATTTTATTTGAACCTATTTGAATTTCATGTGGTGCTAGGGTTTGATCATCCCCATTTCAAATTTCAAACAATATAAACATGATCCATGGATGCTTATGAAACTAATTGCAATCAAATTCTAGGGCTGTGGCAACTCACCCCCACTAAACAAGAATCTCGTCCCGAGATTCAAGGCGTGAGGTAAGAAGACAGGGGGGCACAAAGCTAACACCATCTTCTCGATCCAATTGCTCTTCTCGAAGATGTTGATTCATTGCATCATACTGATCTTGACATCTTTGCTTTTGAGATCTGCACCCAACACGATAAGGGAAAGAGAGGAAAGCTCTACATGGTTCGATCTTCACGAAGATCAAGCAAATGATGATCAATTCACGGAATGAGATGTTGAACATCTCTTGAGCTGAGAGTCAAAACACACCTTAAAAGGACGGAAGAAACAATTGACGAGGGTTCACTAGGTAGGCAACAATTCCACACCTAAGAGGGTGGTGAACGGTTGTCAACGTAGAGAGGAGTTGAGTTGCCATGATACCATAACGGGGCTCCTCAGGGAAGGTGACTCGTAGAATCATTCCTTAAGTGGAAAAAACAATTACTTTTGATTCAGAGATCATTGAAACTCTTTATACCAGCCTAAGGCAATTTACGAACAATCGTTTGACGGAGTTCGGGAGAACGACACACTCGGTCTAGAATGGATGATGTGAACTACCTTGTTGAAGACAATGCAAGGGATGATTTTGCTTGCGCGTGCTCTCAAGAACTTGAGCATTTCCATATTCATCAAGGTTCTACCAACATCCATGTCGAGGATCCTGGCATCAAATCTTACTACCATGATGAATAGTGATGGACAATGCGGATACAAAGGAAGATAACACCTTCTCAGACTTCCCCTTAGCGAGGCTAAGGAAACAGAATCTGGATGATCGACCGAGATACATTTAGCAATCCGCTTCTAATGTTCTCCTTGATGTGCTAGCGTAATCCATTCATAGATATGGTTTGATATCTAGGACATCAAGTAAAAGGTCAGACTTCGGGAACACAAAAATCCATAAGGAACAACTATTGGAATAATCCTACGAAATCCTTATGGGGAGGTGGCCAACTTTCTCAATCAAGATACTACAATAATAAGTCCTCCGGCCGGGTGTGTTGGCCACAACATCCACTTTACCGGGTTACAGAGAGACCAATATTATAGTTCTTGAGAAACGTTCCAACCATCATATCTTCCTAACATTCAGATCTGGTTGGTGTCAGGATATTCCAGACTCATCAAGTCTAGAAAGAAAAATGAAAGTTTGCAACACAATTCGACGAGATGATGTTGCGAGATTCTCGGGAAATGAACTACGATAGCAAGCTCCAAAACATGAGCTGGTTCTGCTACAAACCTGTGAACACGCTATCCAAGACAAGCATGACCACGTAGTAGTCTTATAATAAAACACTACCGTGTTCAAGTGGGGAACCATCATCGGGGATATCGACGTCTTGTGCATTACCATGGATTAGCACTTAACTCCTTTTCCTAGAACAAATCAGTCAGTGTCTTGGTGTGCTAGGGACACATATGGAGTGGAGGCGGCCAACCTATCAAACCATGATGTACTTCGCACATATGTGTGACTAACTTGGGATGATTCCAGAAGAAACAAAACAAACCTTTCTCAAATTCATGGCGACAACTTACACCTAATGCACGTGAACTTGGAGAAAGTCACTTCTTACACCAAACAGGTATTTCATAAACGGGACATGAAGATAATGCTTACAAAAGTTTCCAACACTAGCTTGATGTTCAACATGAATCAAGGAGGAGACAAGTATGTTGTCTATGGGCTCAACAACAATTCATACAGGTTTCCATATAGATGGAATTCCACAAATACATGAACAAGATGATAGTGTTGGTCAGACCCAAAAGATATAATGGTGCATGCTCGAGGGGTCAACCAAGAGTAAGACAACATTATGAATATCATTGGTTCTGATTTTACTTGACGATAGCCCATACTCAAGTCAAAGTTTTGACAAGTTAATAGATCAACTGATCACGAGGATCAATCAATGAAGATATCACCTATCTTCAACAAAAGCAAATATATCCCTTGAAATGAGCTAAGCTGGTAAGCTTTTATCTTCCAACTCTCCAAGTTATTGTTTAGCTTAACCAACTAGCTCAGGGGGTAACCGACACAGATTTCTTGGAGAATGGCTGGTTTACAAGAAACCAACTCAATCACGAGCTCAACATAGTGGTCAGGTGACAACCTGGTAACACTTCCGAGAAGATTTTTGAAAAATCACGAACCACCGATATGTTACTGAGCTCGGGAACAATCTTGCTTTTCAGGGCAAGACGATATGGTTAAACAAGCAAGGGATTGACACAATCCTAACTCATTGACCGAAGAGTGCACCGGAAATAAGGACTAGGGAGCACAATCAACCTTAGGGTGATGATTCAATAATCAACACGCTAAGAATGAGGTTATTGTCCAATTAACTACCAAGCAACGAAATTGCTAGGAGCATAGATTTCACACATCACAATTCACTTGTCGGTATTCCGGTTGCGACAACACGACACCGAGGAATGAATAAGGATGGCAAGAAGTATCACTACGTCAAGAATTCATAAGGGAAGGTGCAATTCTCATGACAATCCTGACATAAAGAGAGCAACACTCCAAGGTAGAAGAGAGTCAAAAGCTGGGTTGCATTTTGATCTGCGGAATACAACTGCTTTGACCCAATCCTGGATATGGATGAGGTACTAGAGTTTGTTTCTCCTAGTCATTCCGAATAGAATGGCTTGACGGACCACAAGAATAAAAGGCATCGATAACACGAATGCACAGCTACTCCTGACTATCAACTGATAGACAAAGACCAAAGTACAACTAAAGAGGGACAACTCAAGGAACATATAATTTTCTGAGTTGTGGATGCATAGATTATTATGTCGAATAAAGCTCAACATATTTCTTCCGTAAAATCCATGCAGAAAGGTAGAATTGGCAGAGTCACAGCATAGAATGGAGACCTCATCAAGAGCACTCTTGTTGTGATCATTGGTTCAAAGATCTTCTGCCATAATGGTTCATGGTATTTGGAAGAAGGAAATACCACAGACCTCGAGGACTATCGCAAAGGTTACTAATATCCTAAAGGTACGAGCAACACTATCAACACGAGGTAAGTAGAGTGGATCTTGGGTCAGGAACCCAGGAGTAGAATACCTACTACTAGATGGCATCATGGGATGCTTTTGAGAATAATGGCCAGAATCATCACACTGGAAATACAAAACATGGCTAGGTTACTAAATGATCCCCTAGGACACCTAGGGTCATAATAATAATTCCAACATATATGTCGAGGCAATATAATACCTCAACTCAGCAATTAGTGTGGTTAAACTGGCCCAAAGAAACATCGGGAATGGAAAGAAGGGATTTGCAAATGCATCAGAATATTTTAGAAACCCGGGATGACTCGGAGAACATAACGACTGTAAATGCTCGAAATGATTTGAGACATCCTGCAAAGATGGTGGCAAAACCTCTCAACATCACAATATCAAGGTTCTGAGGCCAGCTATGAACATATGGAAGTAGTAGGAACTGAACTAAAGCTTGAACTCAACAATCCTAGGCAACTATGGTTTAGTAACACATCATCCTAAGAGATAGAAGAGAAGCCTAGTTCTTAACCCCGTACAAAAGATAAGATGACTCAGATCAGAAGGCCATAGGGTAAAGGAGTAAAAATAGCCTTACGTTCCCTTCCACAATCAATTCCCTTATATAACTAAAGCATTTCTAGACTCAACTTCGACCAGTATGGCTTGGTAATCCAACAGTCAGTCAGGCTCTGATACCAAAGCTGTCAGGCCCCGATTCCAAGTCACATCGATCTAGCTGGTAACACCTCATATCACTTTGCGGCCTCATGCATGGTATTCCCACGGGTGTCGCCTTACCATGGCCCGGGACCGTTTGCGCCTTTTGGCTCACGTATATGATAGTGTCGCTAGCATCCATATGACAGAGAACCTGGGCCAACATGGCTAGTCGTGAACCCAAAGCGGCACCAACCTATGGGGACAGGCATACATGAATCACATCGAGCATGTCGGTCAGCAGCGTGTGAATCCGGGCTGTAGCACTGGGCTAACAGGACTCCGGGAACCCTGGCTATAGCAGGCTAGGCAGGACTCCGGATGTCACCGCGTGACATTTCCCCGAAGGGACAGACACAGGAACAAAGTGAAACACATGCCGGCCAGTCAAGTGTCCTGAGCAGTAGTGTTGGGCTAGCAGGACTCCGGTGAACCGGGCTGTAGCGGACTACTATGGCTCATGGAAGCACTAGACTACATTTCCCCATAAGAGAGGCTGCCAAGGATAAACAACTAGATTGTCGGATCCCACACATACCAAGCATTTCAATCATACACACAATATGCTCGAGATGTGTAAATACCACATGGCATCACAACATAACTCTATGACTCAAGTATTTATTCATTAGGCTCCGAGGAGCGAGATATTACAAACATGGGTCTCATGACCCAACATTCAGAGCATACAAGTCAAAGCACACGCAGAAGCTTAACTTGTCTGAGTACAGACAACTACAAAAGAAGAAGGCTCAGAAGCCTGACTATCTACAAGACCCTCCCAAGGGTACAAGATCGTAGCTGAGGTAACAAGCTAAACGTCGAAGTCCAAGCGGAACTACTAGTGATACTAACGTCTCTCTGCAAAACATAAATTAAGCAAACGTGAGTACAAATATACCCAGCAAGACTTACATCAGAACTAGCTACATATGCATCATTATCAACAAAAGAGATGGTGGGGTTTAACTGTAGCAAGCCAGCTTTTGACTCAGTGGCTAACCTGAACTACGACTGCAAGTAACTCTTTTGAGATGGCGCACATGAGTCCACATATTCACCATATCAATACTCCACTATGGACCCGCTCCCGTCTCCCTACGAGAAGGCCATCCAATTCCACTTGTGTATGACCTATGCAAGGGGTCCAAGTTTCCATATCCGAGGAATTCGTCTATTCGAATAGATAATGATAACCCTGCAGGGGTGTACTTCTTCACACACGCTCTCGCCACTTACCACCATGTACACATCGTGTATCTCGGCAACCTTCAAGCGGAGGCCTGGCGAGGGAGTCGGCCATGACCTGACTAACCAACAAGTCTCTAGTCCAGGTTTATTTCCTATTCGGGTTCCATCCGCAAGGAGATCCGGCAGGGGTGTCGCTCATGGCCCCAAACGATGTGTGCAGGGTTCCCAAGCCCACCATCGGGTGCCACTTGGTACACCGTGCCACTGTGCCTAGTCTGCCCAAGCCCACCTGTACCGGGTACCACTTGGTAGACTTCTAACACTACCTACAAACACCAGAAACTAGTTGCAACTCCTAGACAGAGATCAGGTTGATTAATAAGTTGAGAGGGGCACTTAAGCATTCCAATGTGTGGTAGTAACTGTTCATGGATCACAAACACAGAACTCAGTTCCTGAGGACGGCTGCAATGAGACAACCCACCATGTACTCCTACATGGCCTCTCACCGCTACCTTTACCAAATCATGTTCACACACTTAGGTCACACATAGTAGGACATGTTCAACACCATTTCAACTCATCCCCGATGAATCAGACCTGACTCAACTCTAAGCAGTAGCAGGCATGACAAACAAGCATGAATGAGTAGGCACATCAGGGCTCAAACAACTCCTACTCATGCTAGTGGGTTTCATCTATTTACTGTGGCAATGATAGGTCATGCAAAGGAAAGGGGTTCAGCTACCGCAGCATGTAACAATTGAAACGGTGTTGTCCTAATGCAGTAAAAGAGAGCAGGAGCAAGAGAGTGGGATTGTATAGGAATGAACAAGGGGGTTTTGCTTGCCTGGCACTTCTGAAGATAATATAGTTCTTCATCGGTGTCATTGATCAATCGTCGAACCACGTCTATCGGGGGGAACAATCACCGGCAAACACAGAAAGAATACAATCAATGCAATGCAACAATATGATGCATGATCATGACATGGCAATATGATGTGAGTTGAGCTAATGCAGCTAGCAACGATTTAAATGATGTTGGTTTGAACCCAAGGTTCAAATTCAAACTCCATGTAAGACATTTCAAATGCCATTAATTCAAATTGTCTTATACAGCAACTTTAAGTTGTTCAAACATGCATGAAAATGGTACAGATGTATAGATTAGATTTTTCTGATCATTTTTCATATATAATTTATCTTATTTGGAGTTATGGTTGAATTTCTATGATTTTTCAAAGTTTTGGATATTTTCTGAATAAAACAAAAGTTTTGGATATTTTCTGAATTAAACAAATCATTTCTGATTTATTTAAAATCCAGAAAAGCATTTATGACCTCATCACTACATCACTGTGACGTCATCTAGTCAACAGGACGGGTCCAGGTCAAACCTGATTCTGGGGCCCGCATGTCATAGGCTCTGTACTAATAGAGAGTTAGTTTTTTTTGTTAAACTAAATTAACCATTGGTTAGTTTAGAGGGTGGGGCACGGTTCCAGTGGGTGTGGTTTAATTAGAGGCTAAACTAATTGTTGCCACGTCGGCTAACACAGGGTTTCACCGTCGGTGACCTCATCCGACGGCGGAGGCATGTCGGAATCGCTGCTCCGGTAGTGGTTCGATGCCCCGAGGGTACCGGTGGAGAGCTCACGCTCGTGCGCGACTAGGGGAGGCCTCGGGAGGCGGTGGGGTGGCCGGGAAGGACGACCACGACGGCTTTGGCGGCGGCCGGAGCTTGGGCCAGCACGGGCACGGTGGCTGCAGCGCGTTAGCCAGAGAGCAGAGGAGCACGTCGGGATCCTAGGGACCTGGAGAGCATGCGGGGCTACTAGAGCGAGCGGAAGAGCTCCGGGGCGCGAGGTTCACCGGCCATGGCGATGGTCGGAGCTCGGTGCTTGCGGGGATGGCAGCTAAGGCATGAGAACGAGCAGGGGAGGAGGGGGAAACGAAGGAGTCCTCACAGCGAAGTTGTTTAGCGGCTCAGACGGCTTGGGGAGGCCCTCTTCGGCGTGAATCGACAGTGGCGATCCACGGGTTGCCAGCGAGGAAGACGATGATGTTGACGGCGCTGCAGTGCACCCAGGCTTCTGATCTTCAGCGTTCAGATGAGGACGAGCTTCTCTCCGCGGCTGGACACGGCGTGGGGCCTAGGGTGCGCGGTGGCTACGGGTTTCATGGCAGCGAGCACTTGACGGTTGCGGCCATGGCGAGGAGAGGGCGAGAGAGAGGATAGAGGGGGAGAGTGAAACGCCTAGGGGTTTAGGGCGGCGCCGAAGAGAAGGCCCGAGGCGTCATGGTGGCCTCGATGACGTAGGCGCGCAGGGAGGTGCGTGGCGCCGCGGGCGCGCGTGCGTTGTCTCCATCCTCTGCCTACTGGCAGAGGTAGGTGATGACTGGCACGGGCCAGGTGGGCTGGGCAGCACAGCTGGGACACTGGGCTGTAGGTAAGCGCCAGGTAAGGTTTCCCTCTTTTCTGTTTTTTTATTTTGTTCTGTTTGTTTTGATTTAGTTTAGGCACTAAATCATTTTAATAAATTCTGAAAATTATTGTGGATGTTAGATAAACTATTCCAGAGCTCCACAAAAAAACTTCAGAATATTTGGACCATTTAAAATATATATAGCATTTAAATGCTCCAACTCAAATACTTTTGTGTTAATTCAAGAATCCAAAAATGACCTAAAAATATATTCATCATTCTTAGTAGAGGTTTGCACGTTAACAAGAAATCATGAACTTTTCTTAGAGCATTTTGGGTTCATTGAACAAGATTTTATTTGAACCTATTTGAATTTCATGTGGTGCTAGGGTTTGATCATCCCCATTTCAAATTTCAAACAATATATACATGATCCATGGATGCTTATGAAACTAATTGCAATCGAATTCTAGGGCTGTGACATTTGTCACTCATCTCTCACAATGAACACTTCCCAATCCACGGATAGGCCAGTACACCTACATCATTCTACATCTGCTAGCCCATCCCGGAAGGGGTCGCACTATCTACTCAACTAAGCCAGAGCCCATATTGGCTTGTGGCTGCACACGTAAGCTTCTAGACGTGAGAATATGATTGATCTCTTTGAGCCTGGGCCGACAGACCACTAGTGGTGCACCACCATGGATTTCCCATGCATGCTCCCACTATACTTCGCCACCATTCAAACCAAACCTCCGCCCAGGTAGTTCATTAAGTTATCTTCGTTCTACTTACTACTTTGTCACTCACCTCTCACAATGAACACTTCCCAATCCACATCTACATTGGTGAGGCAAAATTAAACTTACGCAGTGGTGACAAAGGTATATGGTCCAAACCTACCTCAATGAACTACTAGGTAATGGCATAGCCATCTGGCAACAATAAATCCTACCATGCAATCCTACCACAAAAGGACTAAGTGCATAATATAAAACATAGGTAATTGGAAGAATGGTCAAATGTGAACTTGCCTGGTAATAGTTGATGAAGATTATATCGCTCTCAGAAATTTACTTAATAGAGCTATTCGTCACTCTCCGATGAAAATCTATAAGGTCAAACATTGCACTCACATAAGCAATCATTTCAGAGAACCAAGAAGAACATGCAAAGCAAAAGTCTTGGAAAACCAAATGAACATTCAACACACTTAACTAGCATGGAAATATCCTAAATGCAACACAACCTAGGCATGTGGTTCAGAATTTGTGACATGAAGCATAGTGCATACAAGGCATACGAGTAAAACTACTATGGACAGATCCTAAGTGTGTGAAAATTAGTGTGACAATGGTCCAGGTGATAGGGTTTGGCAACGGTGACACGGTGCAAAAAGAATCACATCAATCGGAGCTACGGTTTAGGAGATATGGCCAGTTGAAGTTTGAATTCAAACCTGAATAAATTCAAATTTTAAATTGGCCAAAAGTTTTCAAAGTTGGTTCTCTGCATAAAGCTATTCGAGTCGAACATTTTTCCGCTGGTTTCGTCAAATTTGGAGTAACGGTTAAAAAGATATGGCTATCCGAAGTTCAGGGACTAATGTGTAAAACTCAGGGACTAAACAGAAAAAGAAATAAATGCAAACAGGCCCCTGGCCACGTGGCGCACTGTGAAAGGCCAGAGAGTGTGCACTGCGGTAGCTATACGGTGAACGGCCACTGAATAATAAAAACAACTACCGCGGCTAAATAAAAAAACCGGAGACCGGTTTAACTAAAACTACGGTTAACCGAACTAAAACAAACCGATATATAAATACAAAAAAAAACTAAACAAATGGGGAGGGGTCGCCTTACATAAGCGACGACGACATCTGGAGATGGCGGCGCTGGCTTCAGGCGGCGCACGACGGACAGGGCGGCGTCTCTGGCGGTCCTCAGCGGCGGCGAAGGGGTCGGGGAGACCGGGCATGGCGTGGGCGGCGTGCTGGTGGGGTCGGCGGGCGGTGGGGTGGCCAGCGACGAGCGAAGGGAGGCGGCGGAGCTCCGGCGAGAGCGCGACGTGTCAGGGTGGCATCTCCGGTGACCTAGAAGGCAAAAGAAGGTGTCAACTCGACGTGTGCGGACTCAGGCAACAAAAAGACATAGTCGATGGAGGCCGGGGTGGCTCACGGGCGATGAAATCCTCTGGTGAACTAGCACGGCTCCGGCGAGATCCAAGTGGCTACGGCTAGCGATGCGAGGGGCGTGGTGACGAACGGGTTTGCTGAACGGAGGGAGGGGGTCGAGGGCTTCTTATAGGCGCGGAGAGAGGGCTCAGGAGTGAGGGATAAGCTCTATCCCTAGAGCTTCGTCCGGCGGTTGCGTGCGCGTGCTCATCCAACGGGAGGAGCGGGAGGTTGGGGACGACGGGGTGGGGCCCTCCTGGCAGCTGCGTGCGAGCGAGAGGGAGACGTCGGGCGTGCGAGGGCGCTCGGGCGCTTGCCCTGGGCCGAATTGGCCAGCGGCTGGCTGGGCCGCGAGGTGCTCCTGGGCCGAGCTGGCCACGGTCCAGGTGGTGTGTGTGTGTGTGTGTTTTAAAAAAAACACAAAGGAACTGTAGCAGAATAAAGAAACATAGGCATATTATATACCGAAATGTTTAGAAAATTGCCAAGAATAAGATGAACTATTTTTAAAGTTCAAATAAATTCCATAAAAATTCAAAAAGTCAAACAGTGCTACTGTTGCATTTAAAATCAATAAAAATCATTTTTAAAATAGCAAAATGATTTCAAATTTATTTTCTCCTAATTTTCCATTGAAGGGAATCATTTTACCCTTATTTCCATTTATTTATTTTTAGGAGAAAATATTTTGAAAAGAAACTCAAATAACTCCCAGTTGGATTTAAATTTGGAATTTCAAACAACTTCGAATGGAAAATGGGTTTCAAATAACTTCAAAGTGACTTCCATTTTATTTCTTTAAAACTTCCAACTCTCTTTCTTCAAATATGAAGAAGTCATTTTATCTTCCCTCATGAACTCATTGAGCTGCTTAAAGTTTCTAAATTTAAAATATTACAAAATGGAATTCAAATCATTTTCAAACCCCTTTTCATTTCTTTAAATGGAAGAAGTCATATCATCTTCACTCTAGGGTTTTGTGATGAAATTAATTTGAATTCAGGAAGATCAAAATGCAAGATGCAAAGTTTTGGGTAAGTCCTTTTATTCCCTCTCATTCAACTTTCAAAAAGTTTTCAATTTCCAATCATTTTCACACAATCAATCACACAACAATCAAACAAACAATCATAATAATTTATTTAATATAACATTCCAAAATTTAGAATGTTGGGATGTTACAAACTACCACCCTTAAAATGAATCTCGTCCTCGAGATTCGGAGAGGCTAGAAAGAAGGTTAGGTTTGGGGGGTCTCCTTGAAAATCCGGTCATCAACACATGGTATGGGGTGCTACCACCCTTAGAAGCATGGTCACGGTTCCAACAAAACTCATGTACTCCATCCTTTTCGTTGGCGGTGTCGGTCTTCTCATATTCTCTGAGATAACTCCTTCACTTTTGCTCTTCTGGTAAGGGCATGGCCTTTTCCTCAAAATCTTGAGTCCTTGCATCAAGTAAGCTCCTTCCGAGTCTGTGTCTTCTTAGCTGTCAGGCTGTCGCCAATGCTAAACAACTATCGAAATCTCATGGTGGTCAACAAATTCTGGTTCCTCCTGCAGGAAATGGGTCTGGGTTGAATCTCACCGTAGAACCTATGATTGGCAACAGGTGCCGGTACAGGGTTTCCATCATCCTGCCATTCTAAGGCTTCTGGTTTCTCGTGTCGACACTCTTCTATGGTTTTAAGGCTCTCTGATTTTCCATCAACATATGATAGTTCATGATAGAAGTCTCCGGTATGGGGGCCAATCCATCCTGTACTTGAATCATTACTACATACGCAGATAGTGAATCACGTATTCTAACACTTGGGCATCCTCACAAGCATTGCAGAACTTCTCTTCTCCACGGACTAGGTCCGGATAAATCCATTTGTTTTGCAAGCCAAACAAAATCTCTATCGCTTATTCATAACTCTCAGGTTTTATGTAACCTCCTATGAAACGTATGATGATGAAATGATAGCTTCTTTCAAAATTATTTTCTTCAACAAGATTGTGCTTGTTTCCTTTTCAAATCCTGGGTCCTGTGGGTTATGGCTCACTTCAACACTTGTATATCTTTAACTCATCCTTGGAGTTACTATTGTTCCATATTCCAACATTATATCTCCTTTAAATACAATAGTACTTCATTCCTTCATATTCTTGGGGTAACCAACATAATAAAACCGAACTCCAACTCATTTGTCCAAACTCCACTCTATGGAATACATTTTCCTTTTTCCAATGGTCTAGTGTTCACACAGACAAGTATCGCCAAAAAATGCACTGGTTCAGCCATAATTCTCTTCATATAAAATCCTTTATTACATCCTTAACCACTACTAAAAATTCAAATTTCACAAGTACTCTATTACAGAAGCTGCCATCCACAAGTTTGGTATGGTCAAGCATTACTTCCATCTTTATTCATTTGCCCTTCTTGAAGATACTTCAGTCCCACTAGAATTGTGCGATGTGATCCTTCAAATCATCGATGTTTTGCTTCATCATGGTGGCCATTAGCTTTATCTCCATCATCTCTGCATGCACCTCCCTCAGGTATTCCTGAGTGTGACGGAGTCTTGCTTCTAGTATTTCTCCAATCTGACATATGGCTTCCATAGCAGCTTCACGAACAGAGTCGAAGAATGTTGCTCGTGGTACTCGAGAAATGAAAAAGTATTGCCCCATAGTCTTTGGGAAAACTCCCTTCACACGGTGGAGGTGTACCTCCACATACCAAAGTTCAACTCCATTCTCCATGAAAGGATAACCCTTGTAGACTGCATCTCCTTCAAGATGAATATGGTTCATCATGTCCTTCAGGATTTTTGGGTAATCCTGACCACTAGTCAGGGTCATGATCGTTTCCGGGCCCTTGAGAAAAGACGCTTAAAGGGTTGTCATCTGCAGGCATAAGATAGAAGGGGTACTCAGTATAATGTATGTATTTCCTCGGGTGAAATGTGGTTGTTTTTCTGGGAAAAGTTTGGGGTCAGCTTGTCCATGGGTTCAAGGTTTTAGTCTGGGTGAGATAGTGAGAGAGGCCCTCACAATCAACAAATAACTCATAACATTTCATATGAGATTCCAAACACCTCAACTTTTATTGCTTCATGAGCTATTACAATTCCATTTCACAACTCAACTCAACATCCCTAATGAAAATAAAAGTGCGTTCCAACTTTATTACATGCTTTATATCAAGATCTCAACTACTCTGCTCAAGCTCTCCTCGGGTCTGAACATTCTCTGGCAAAATGTCCTACTCCTTTGCAGCATAAACAAATGACTTCAGACAAATCCAGGGGCTTCCTGGTGGTTATCTACACTCCTTGGGTTCTTGGCTTCCTTACTGGGCATTTGCTAGCGTAATGACCTAAATCCTTGCACCTGTAACAAGTGATTTCAATTAGGTCCTTTTCTGCCAAAATTGGGTTGTTCTGGGGATACATGCTCTTTCTCTTCCTGGACTTCTTTGTTCAGGTCAATTCTTCTATCTCATGTGGATCAAACTCCACTTCTTCTATTGGGAAGTCTCCCAGATACTCTTGGTTTTCCTTCATGCAATATTGTGAAAAATATCCTTCTTCTCCACATGAATAGCAAGCATTGGAGTAAAATCGGTTTAGGCTTTCTCCATCAGGGTCGTCAACATCTTCTTTCATCACCGGTTTTCTTAAACTTTCCCTGAGGGCTTCTTTCACTGCTTCCTTCTGCTGCTTGGTAATTTCTTGTACCTTGGGATAAATATGACACTGGGCAGGGTAGTGCGTAGTTCCTTCACACAAGAAACAAGTAACCTTCATGGTTGGACATTCTTCAGCTTGGTGATTTCCTTCACAATGAGGGCATCCATCCTTGTGTTCTTCATGGATATGTCCTATCTCACCACAAATCTTGCATGCACAAGGTTCCTTCATTTTATTGCCATAGGGTTTCTGAATAAGACGAGATCTCAGTAGAGTCATCTTGAATTGCTCCCAAGTTTTTGCTCCGTTACATCCTTGTATGGCCTGATGCATTTTCCACCAGGTTGCAGCACTTTTTGTAAAGTACTGAAGAGCGTATTGAACCTCATACTTCCTTGCAACCAAATTGCTCCTGAAGTGTTTCTCCATGTTTTGAATCCATAGCTCTGCCTCCAACTGAGTGATCGGTTCAGAGAATACAAGTCCATCTTCATTCATCATATATTGGGTCCAAGGGTTTTGGAATGAGATAAGAGGGATAGAGAGAGATGCACACAATACAAACAATATAGTTTTGAAAATAAGTTTTATTTGTGGCTGTCAGGAAAAACATCAAACAATGACAGCTCACAAACATCGCATCTAATGTGAGCCTACAACAGGGGTTTGGTCCTCTAAAGGTCATATAAATCTTGGAATATGTCAGTGTCTTCAAATTCTTCAATTCTTTAGAGGCTTCGACTGTTGTAGCTTCAGTTCTTCTAGTGTATGGTGAAGTCTGATATCTTGCCATTCTCGGAGTGGCTTCAGTTCATCCTCCATGTGGTCCAAAGGGAATGGGGTTTTGTCTAACTAAAAAGGGAATATTTGATAAAGCTCAGAAAAGAAGAGAGATAAAGGATCTTTTTGAAAATTAAGTTTTAGAGAAATCCTTTCCTATGGGCTTTCCAGTTTCTAGGATCATGTCCTACAGTCAACATGGGCTCTGATACCATCTCTGTAGCGATCCGACCTCAAACGGCCAAGCCTCTGTGTATCCGTGCCATCCCTTGATCGGTATGCTGGCACACACAGTACATCAATGTATATATCAAAGTGCAATCACATGTATAAATAACGTAAAACTGATATATACCTCATAAGTCTCAGCGGAAAGCAACATAAGGGTGTGGAGTCCATCAACGCCAACAGCAAGTTGAGTGTAGACCGTAACCCTACAACGTAACTCTTACTCGTCGTAGAAAATTCCTGCAACATAAGACATTGCAGCCCTGAATGTCAGTACATTGAATGTACTGGCAAGTGACATCATAAGAATAATGAACCTATTTATACATGCAATTTGGCTGGTGGAAAGCTCTAAGTTTAGTTTTTGCATAAAGCTAGTTTTTCCCTAGAATAAAAGATATTATTCTACCACTACTTTACAGCATAGGGTGAGTTGGTAAACCCAACTTAATCCATTCCCAAGGTTTCATTTAAAACCCAACTGTTTAATTAAGAGTGATGAGATCTCGCAGCATTTCCTCTACTAGATGTTCAAGTTGTCCGTAACCGGGGACACGACTAATCGATTATGTTTTAACACTCTGCAGAGGTTTGCGCACTTTTCCCCACAAGACTCGATCGCCTCCCTTGAAGTCCTCTCACTGCCTGGCATTTGAGAATAGGATGACCAAGACATAAACTTTCGAAAATGTTTCCCCTTAACCCACGGATAGGCCGGTACACCTACATCATTCTACATCTGCTAGCCCATCCTAGAAGGGGTCACACTATCTACTCAACTAAGCCAGAGCCCATATTGGCTTGTGGCTGCACACGTAAGCTTCTAGACGTGAGAATACAATTGATCTATTTGAGCCTGGGCGGACGGACCACTAGTGGTGCACCACCATGGATTTCCCATGCATGCTCCCACTGTACTTCGCCACCATTCAAACCAAACCTCTGCCCAGGTAGTTCATTAAGTTATCTTGGTTCTACTTACTACTTTGTCACTCATCTCTCACAATGAACACTTCCCAATCCACGTCTACATTGGCGAGGCAAAATTAAACTTACGCGATGGTGACAAAGGTATATGGTCCAAACCTACCTCAATGAACTACTAGGTAACGGCATAGCCATGTGGCAACAATAAATCCTACCATGCAATCCTACCACAAAAGGACTAAGTGCATAATATAAAACATAGGTAATTGGAGGAATGGTCAAATGTGAACTTGCCTAGTAATAGTTGATGAAGATTATATCGCTCTCAGAAATTTACTTAATAGAGCTATTCGTCACTCTCCGATGAAAATCTATAAGGTCAAACATTGCACTCACATAAGCAATCATTTCAGCCAAGAAGAACATGCAAAGCAAAAGTTTTGGAAAACCAAATGAACATTCAACACACTTAACTAGCATGGAAATATCCTAAATGCAACACAACCTATGCATGTGGTTCAGAATTTGTGACGTGAAGCATAGTGCATACAAGGCATACGAGTAAAACTACTATGGACAGATCCTAAGTGTGTGAAAATTAGTGTGACAATGGTCCAGGTGATAGGGTTTGGCAACGGTGACACGGTGCAAAAAGAATCACATCAATCGGAGCTACGGTTTAGGAGATATGGCCAGTTGAAGTTTGAATTCAAACCTGAATAAATTCAAATTTGAAATTGGCCAAAAGTTTTCAAATTGGTTCTCTGGATAAAGCTATTCGAGACGAACATTTTGCCACTTGTTTCGTCGAATTTGGAGTTACGGTTAAAAAGATACGGCTATCCGAAGTTCAGGGACTAATCTGTAAAACTCAGGGACTAAACAGAAAAAGAAATAAATGCAAACAGGCCCCTGGCCACGTGGCGCACTGTGAAAGGCCAGAGAGTGTGCACTGCGGTAGCTATACGGTGAACGGCCACTGAATAATAAAAACAACTACCGCGGCTAAATAAAAAAACCGGAGACCGGTTTAACTAAAACCACTGTTAACCGAACTAAAAAAAACCGATCTATAAATACAAAAAAAAACTAAACGAATGGGGAGGGGTCGCCTTACAGAAGCGACGATGACATCTGGAGACGGCGGTGCTGGCTTCAGGCGGCGGACGACGGACAGGGCGGCGTCTCCGGCGGTCCTCAGCGGCGGCGAAGGGGTCGGGGAGACCGGGCGCGGCGTGGGTGGCGTGCCGGTGGGGTCGGCGGGCGGTGGGGTGGCCAGCGACGAGCGGAGGAGGCGGCAGAGCTCCGGTGCTCCGGCGAGAGTGCGGCGTGTCGGGGCGGCATCTCCGGTGACCTAGAAGGAAAAAGAAGGTGTCAACTCGACGCGTGCGGACTCGGGCAACAAAAATACGTAGTCGATGGAGGCCGGGGTGGCTCACGGGCGATGAAATCCTCCGATGAACTAGCACAGCTCCGGCGAGATCCAAGTGGCTACGACGAGCGATGCGAGGGGCGTGGTGACGAACGGGTTAGCTGAACGGAGGGAGCGGGTCGAGGGCTTCTTATAGGCGCGGAGAGAGGGCTCGGGAGTGAGGGATAAGCTCTATCCCTAGAGCTTCAGCCGGCGGTTGCGTGCGCGTGCTCATCCAGCGCGAGGAGCGGGAGGTTGGGGACGACGGGGTGGGGCCCTCCTGGCAGCTGCGTGCGAGCGAGAGGGAGACGTCGGGCGTGCGCTTGCCCTGGGCCGAATTGGCCAGCGGCTGGCTGGGCCGCGGGGTGTTCCTAGGCCGAGCTGGCCACGGTCCAGGTGGTGTGTGTGTGTCTGTGTTTAAAAAAACACACAAAGGAACTGTAGCAGAATAAAAAACATAGCCATATTATATACCGAAATGTTCATAAATTTGCCAAGAATAAGATGAACTATTTTTAATGTTCAAATAAATTCCATAAAAAATCATAAAAGTCAAACAGTGCTACTGTTGCATTTAAAATCAATAAAAATCATTTTTTAAATAGCAAAATGATTTCAAATTTATTTTCTCCTAATTTTCCATTGAAGGGAATTGCCGGGGTACTGATCCACGAACACCTATGGGACCGGCGGACCGGGTCCCTTTCGGTTCGGCGGGGGCGGAGGTTACGCAAAGAGCAAATCGAGGCGATGCACGCGAGCGATTTACCCAGGTTCGGGTCGCACGGATGCGTAAAACCCTACTCCTGCTTTGTGGTTTGTATTGATTTCTTGCTCGGGAGCGCGGAGTGCTACAGTACACACCAGCAGCTAGCGAGACTGAGAGTGAGTGTTCGAACCCCCCTCTACGTTGCACACGGGCCTCCTTTTATATGCTCAAGGGGTTACCGACAGGTGGCAACAGAGGTAAAGGGCAAAAATGGAAAGGTGCTGTGGTAGGCACAGCTACCTGCTACAGTGTATCGTACCTAACCCTGACGGCAAGAGACAAGGGCATTAAATGCCCGTCTGTGTCGCCTAAACAGTGCGAAAAGGGACCGCCAGGGACGCCACCGTTCGCCACGATGGCGATCTTGTCAGCGCCGTTTGCCACCGCACGCCCCTGGCTGCACAGCCTTCCGCCACGTACGCCTGGAGGGGCCCCGGAGCGACACGTTGGTGGACGTGCTGGAGCGCGGGCTCGGAGAGGTGGCTTGCCGCGGCAAGCGCCTTGCCGCGGTCGTTGTCTTGTCGCGTCCGGGAGCTTGTCGCTCACCGGGCCTTGCCGGAGCGCGTGGTGCGCAGCGGCAAGTTCCTTGCAATGCCTTGGGTGGCCTTCCCGGCAAGCTCCTCTTGTCGGGGTCTTGGGATGCTTTTGTTAGCCTTCCCGGCAAGCTCCTCTTGCCGGGGTCTTATCTTCTTGGCTTGGACACTTTGTTCTTGAATGGCTCCAAAGGAACCACGGAGGACCTTGGCGGCCACCCGGCAAGCCTTGCCGCGGGATGCTGTGACTGCCCGTGCACAAGTTCGGGATACTAGGGTACCCTTACTCTTGTACACTGACAGGAGCCCCCGGGCCTGGGCCATACACGGTGCCGAGCGCTGTTGGGCCAGGCCCAAAACAGGGCACGGGCACGCGCGGCCTAGGTTGCACCGTATCTTACTCCGTATGCACCGCGCCCTCCCCGAACGGCACGCGTTGAATGTGGCATCGTGGGAGAGATCGTGGGGGTTACTTTATTTGTAAATGCGGAACGTTCCCCCCCTCCCTCTTTATAAGCAGGGGAAGCAGGGGCAGTTCGCCCACTTGCCCGTTGCCGTTCCCAATCTCAGAAATCTCCGCCGCTCCCTCGCCTTCCCAAAACTGAGAGAGAGAGAGAGAGAGCAGCGCTCCGCCCCCACATCACCACCAACACCACCAACGCCGTCGACCTCCTCCACTGTTTCCGCCATGGCTCCAAAAGCCGACAAGGGGAAAGATGTGAAGTCGACCGAGGCGCAGCGGCTCGCGGCGCTGCGGAAGGAGCGGTCCATCTTCCCCCCCAAGCTTGGCGCGAAGGAGCTGAGGGAGAACTATTACTTGTTCTGGTCGGTGGAGACGCGCGTGCATCCGCGCACTAAGGTACTCCCCGCCGTCGCTTGGAAGGAGGCTCCGAATGGATACCCCTTTTTTGCTCTGTTCTTCTATTGCGGGCTCTGCCCACCTTTCTCTGAATTCTTCTGCGATATCATGAATACCTATGGATTCCATCTCCTTGACTTCACCCCCAACGCCGTCCTGACAATGGCAGTTTTCGCACATCTCTACGGAAACTTTGTCAGAGTCCTTCCCAACGTAGCCCTCTTCCGCCATTTCTTCATACCCCGAGTAGAGAGAGGAGAGCCTCTATCCGGCGGAATTGCCTGGATCTCAAGGCCCGGCAAGAAAGAGACCTATCTGGAGGGAGAATTCCGCGGCAAGTGGGAGGAGTGGAGAGCTGATTGGTGCTGGATTGACAAGGAGAACCCGCAGCCATTCACCACCCGGCGCAAAACCCCAGTAGCACGCGGCAGCGATTGGAGCGACATGGCCCCGGAGGACGCCAGGCTGAAGATTGCCGTCACCAGGATCCTGCGCCTGAGGCTTGCCGGGCTTACTGTTGGCGCTGTTGGCGCAGACTTCCTTCGCCGCCGCATCGCCCCCCTGCAGGAACGGGGGAGGCCCACTTGGGAGTTCAAGAACGCGGCAGATATCATGAGGCTGCGTCCGGGCCTCAACTACAACTTCACAGTCCTGGAGCTCAACGCGATGCTGCAGGAACTGTTCAAGTATGACCCCCAACATCCCGAGGTGTTCAGGTTGCCGGGGGGCGTCGTGCCGTTGTGCAACAATTCCGCGCTCGACCGCATCCGTGCAATGATGCCGGAGTGCGACTCGCACGGGATTGTGCCAACTTGGCAGGAGCCTGCAGACGAGGTCGTGTAGCAGTTCTTCGACGACTTGGTGGAAGTGGCAATCCGCCCAGACGAGAAGAAGGGCCTCACCCGCGACACCACCGATGCGGAGCTTGCACTCATCGCCACTAGGGTGGAGGAGGCGGCGGCAGCCGCAGCTGCGGGCGAGTTTGGGTTCACTATGGTGGAGGCAGATGCAGCAAAAGCGGCAAGCCGTGCCGAGCGAGGGGAGCCCGCCAGCAAGGCGGAGCTCGCCGAGCGTGACGCCGAGCCGAGCGAGCCCGCCAAGGACGCGAGCGGCTCGTTGGAGATCAATTCTTCTTCCACCTCGTCTTCAGACAGCCCACCGCGAGCAGAGCCTCCATCTCCGCCAAGAAGGCGTCTCCGCAAGGTCGGTGACGTGGCGGAGCGGCAAGCGGGTCAACAGTGGCCGCGCCGCGTGACACGCTCCACCGCGGCAAACACCGTTGCCGCGGGAGCGCCTCATGCTGTGACGGCAACTGGAGCGGGATCTAGCCGGACCACCGCTTCAGTTCCTGCCGCTGCTCACGCCGCGCCGACAGCCGGAGCGGGGTCGTCTCAGACCGCCGCCACTGCTCCCGCTAAGCGGCCAAGGGAAGCTTCTCCTCCGCCTCCTCCCGCCGGGTGTGCGCCGGGCTTCGACTTCTCCGCGTTAAGCTCCGACGAGGAAGAAGAAGAAGAAGAGTAAGCTTCTCTTGCTGTGCTTGTAGTTCTTCAACTCTTGTTGTTTGTCTTGTTTCTCACCTGCTTTTCCCTGAACCTGTTCCTCTTCAGGACTCTGGCCCAGAGAGCGGCAAAGAGAGCCAAGGCCCCGGTGATCATCATCGAGGACGAGCCCACTGCGACAGCAGGTGGCGCGCCCGAGACAACCTTGCCGGACCCGGCAACTTTCCTCCAGGGCAGCCCCCAGCGTAAGTGTGTGATTTACTTTCTGCTGCGAGGCGCGCTTGGGTACTTGTCTTTGCTGATATCTGCTTGTTGACTTGTGTAGGAGCCGAGCAGCCCCACCAGGAGCCAAGGGAGAATTCCCCGACAAGGGAGAACTCTCCGGCAAGGGAGGGCTTCCCGGTAAGGGAGAAGTCTTCGGCAAGGGAGGGTTCCCCGGCAAGGGACAGCACCAGCGGCCCCGCGACGGTGGAGACCACTACTGCAGAGCCCGGTGCAGGTACTCTTCTTGCTTCAAAACTTCCCTTGGGTTCTTCTTCTTTTGATCTTCTTGAGTTTTTGCTGGATTTTGCTTGATTCTTCTCCCCTTGCCGGCTGTCAGACCCATCTGCTATGGAGCGGATGGAGACCGAGGTCGCCGCCGAGGACGTAGCCGGCGCGGGTGATCCCGCCGGCGCCGAGGCCACCAAGGTTGGCACCGCGGAGACTGGCGAGGGATCTGGCGATCGTACTGACGGCCCAGAGGCCGCAGGAGCGCCAGGCGCTACACCGACTGCCGCCCGGTCCGCCGAAGCCGCAGCGCCAAGCACCGAGGAGCCCCAGCCGGGCGTTTACTTGGAGGCCGGTGAAGGCGTCTTCATCAACCTCCCCTGGGCGTCAAGCTCCAGGGCGCCGGTCGAGGGGGAGATCTTCGACGGAGAAGTGCTTGCCTCCGCGGGGTTGAAGCTGGTCGACGCGCCAAGCAGCAGCAGCAACGAGCCCGAAGAAGAGCGGCTGCTGCGGAAGTTGATGTCGCTCTACCGCGCGCGGCAAGCCAAGCTGGAGTCCCGCGAGGCACTTGTCGCGAAGGCGGGAGCTGACATCGAAAAGTGCGCGGAAGAGCTCGGGGGTTTCCACCGGGAAGCCATCCGATCCCTGGCGGAGGAGCGGGAGCATCTCGGTGAAGCGCGGAAGGCCTTTCTCCTTGAGAAGGCCGAAGCCGAAGAGCGGCAATGACTTGCCGCTGTGAAGCTAGCCGCGGAAGAGGGCGAGCTGGCGCAGCGGAAGGTCAATCTTGACACCCACGAGGAGGAGCTTGCCGCGCGCGAGGGAAAGCTCGGCGAAGCCCTTAAACAAGCAGAGGACGCCGCCGCCGCCGAAGCCGCCAAGGAGGAGTTGAAGACGAAGGTGGCGCAGCTAGAAGCCGATCTCGCTGAGAAGGGCAGAGAGCTCAGCGCCGCCAAGGTCTCCAACGTGGATCTTGAGTTGAAGCTAACCACTTTGACCAAGACTCTGGACAGCGCCAAGAAGCGGGAGGCGGCCTTGAAGGAGGAAATCAAGGCCGACAAGGCGCTGCTGGAGAGCGCTGCCACCGCCCAGAACGCCTTCAGGGAGACTGTGACATACTGGACGGAGAGTCTGGTGAACGCCGCCACAGATATCGACAAGGAGCTGGCGCAGCTGGGGATGGAAGATCTTGGGTATCCCTTCGACGACAACCTCCAGCCCAGCGCCAAGCTCGTCCTGTTCTTCAAGGGCGTGGCGACAGCCCTCCAGCGACTCCGGGAGAGGATCCCCAAGCAGCTGGCCGATGAATCGTGCAAGATCTGCGCAGGAGCTCTCGAGAAAGTGTTGATGAAGGTGGCCTTCCGCAATCCGGGCCTCCGCCTCACCAACATCCTCAGGACCTTGCCGCCGGAGGCCGATCTGGAGGAGCTCAAGGCCCTTGTCGCACCCATTGTGGACAAGGTGAGCGGGATCAAGAGGGTCGAAGGCGATCGCGTGGATTAGGCCGCCCATTTCTTCTTTCGCTGTTTGGCCTGTTATGAAAACGATCTATTAGAGCTGCGACAAGTTATCTTTGGAATATAGCTTTGTTCTGGGTATTAATTGCAATGTTATTCCCTTTACTTGACTCCTTGCTTTGTATGCTTTTACCCTACACTTTTAGGGAACTTCCCGGCGCAGGCACCTGGGCCGCTAGCGCTGAGTGCGGGACGTCAGCAGCCTACTGGCGGTGCCGCTACCGGCAAGAAACCTTGTCGCAACTAGTTGCAGCTCACTTAAGTTGCTGAGCGAACTCGAAAACAAAGTAAGGGCGCTAGCAGCTCACTTAAGTTGCTGAGCGGACTCGAAGCAAAGTAAGGGCGCTAGCAGCTCACTTAAGTTGTTGAGTGGACTCGAAGCAAAGTAAAGGCGCGACTAGCTACGAGTTGGTTCCTCCGCCCACAGGTTTTCCATACAAAGTGTGGTCGTTCAAGGGAGATAACTTAAAATTTAAAAAATTTGATTGCTCAAACTTTGGCAACTTAGCTTTTCTGTTGTTTGCTTCCCGGCAAGGCGAAACTTTCTTGAACGACGCCTGGTCCACACCATTATCTCCTCTTTTCTCCCCGGCAAACTTGTGTGCGAGAGAACCTTCTCTTCCTTGAGAAAAAAGAAAGAAGAGAAAATAAAGGTATGGAGCCTTACGGCTCGTTACTGCTTACCGTGGAGTAGGTGCTGCACAAAGTGTCAGATCATATATGCCAAAAAGTAGAAAGCATAAAATCGACAAAATGTGCGGAGCACATGAGGTTTACTTATGCACGGGGTCTGTGCCCGGCTTTGTACAAAGGGTTACATGCAACAGCGGCAAGACTTGTAAAAAAGGTGGTTGCCGGAACAGGTTCCGACAATCGCGCCTTAAGGGTAAAACTTACGAAGATGCTCAATGTTCCAGGAGTTGCTCACCGGAATGCCATCTTCGGTCTCAAGGCGGACAGCGCCAGGCCTAGTGACTCGTTTCACCCGGTAAGGGCCTTCCCACTTCGGCGTCAACTTGTTGGAATTCTTGGCGGACTGAACTCGCCGAAGAACAAGGTCGCCTTCCTCGAGACTTCTGGCGTTAACTTTGCGGCTATGGTAGCGGCGCAAAGCTTGCTGGTAGCGAGCAGCTCGCACAGCAGCCTGAAGACGATCTTCCTCAAGGAGCAGCACGTCGTCTTGCCGCAGCTGCTCTTGCTCAAGCTCATCATAAGCGAGCACTCGAGGTGACCCGTATACGAGTTCCGTGGGGATGACTGCCTCTGCTCCATAGACTAGAGTGAAAGGTGTCTGACCAGTGGCTCGATTTGGCGTCGTCCTGATCGACCAAAGAACCACCGGCAGCTCCTCGATCCAGTTTCTTCTGCACTTGTGCAGCCTGTCGAAAGTTCTGGTCTTGAGCCCGCGCAGCATTTGCCCTCTCCACTTGACCGTTGCTTCTCGGGTGAGCAACAGAAGCGAAGCAGACCTTGGCGCCAAGATCTTGGACGTACTGCATGAAGGTGCGGCTCGTAAATTGTGTACCGTTGTCGGTGATTATCCTGTTAGGGATCCCGAAGCGGCAAACAATCGACCTGAAGAACTTGACTACTGACTGTGCTGTCACCTTCCTCACTGGTTCCACTTCCGGCCACTTTGTGAACTTGTCGATTGCAACGTACAAGTACTCAAAGCCCCCGACAGCTCGGGGAAAAGGGCCGAGGATGTCGAGCCCCCAGACCGAGAATGGCCAGGATAAAGGGATCGTCTGGAGAGCTTGAGCTGGTTGGTGTATCTGCTTGGAATGGAACTGGCACGCTTCACACTTGGTTACTTGTGCAGTTGCATCCTGGAGGGCTGTTGGCCAGAAGAAACCTTGCCGGAACGCTTTGCCGACAAGTGCTCTTGCGCCAATGTGGTGACCACATATGCCTCCATGTATCTCTGCCAACAGCCTCTGTCCGTCTTCCCGGTGAATACACTTCAATTTCACACCGTTGAGTCTTCTTCTGTATAGTGTCTTGTCAACAAACTGGTACATACTTGACTGCCGGGATACTCTTTCCGCTTCTTCTTGCTCTTCGGGAAGTTCTCCTGTCTGAAGGAAATGGACAATCTGCTGCGCCCATGCTGGAGCTTGTGGCTCGACAACAAGGACTAAAGGCGAATATGCGGCTGCGGGAACGTCCGCTTCTACGGTGAGAACCTGGGTCTCTGCCGGAGCTTGACGTTCCCCGGCAAGCTTGCCGGAGCAAAACTTGTCGGGATCTTCTGCTACAACGGAGCAAACCCTAGGGCTTGCCGGAGCAGACTGCTCCTCAGCGCTCTTGGTGTTTATCTTGGGGACTGCTGCGAGAACATCCGCTTCTACGGCAAGAACCTGCGGCTCTGCCGGAGCGTGACGTTCCCCGGCAAGCTTGCCGGAGCAAAACTTGTCGGGAGCCTCTGCTTCAACAGAACAAACCCTAGGGCTTGCCGGAGCAGACTGCTCCGCAGTGCTGTTGGTGTTGATCTTGGGGACCTTCTTGGCGGCGGCTTCGGGAAGCTCTGCCGGCAAATAGTCACCAGAAATCAACTTCCTCTTTTTGCTCTGTCCAGTTGATGGCGTTACGGACGGTTGAGTCAGCTTGAGCACAAAGATCCCTGGTTCCACAGGTAACTTAAGTGCGGCGCACTTTGACAGGCCATTTGCAATGGCGTTTTGAGCCCTTGGAACATGTTCCATCTACAGGCCGTCAAAGTGCTATTCTAGCTTTCTCACTTCGTCGACGTAAACTTCCATCAACGGACTCTGATAATTCTTGTTTACTTGACGGATGACAAGCTGCGAGTCACCCCTGACAATGAGCTTCTAGATCCCAAGGTCTGCCGCGATCCGGAGACCGGCAAGCAAGCCTTCATACTCTGCAGTATTGTTTGTTGCTTGCTCCTTGGGAAAGTGCATTTGGACTACGTACTTGAGGTGCTCTCCGGTGGGTGCGACAAGCAGCACACTAGCGCCCGCGCCTTGCAGCGAAAAGGCACCATCAAAGTACATCAGCCACTCTTTGTTTGTTTCCTTGTCGGGGATGCTCGTTTCTGGAATTTCTTCATCTGGTGTTGGCGTCCATTCTGCTAGAAATTCTGCCAATGCTCTGCTCTGGATAGTTGAAGTACTTTCAAACCTGAGGCCAAAGCTTGACAGTTCCAGTGCCCACTCGACAATCCTGCTTGTCGCTTCTGGATTCTGCAGTATCCTCTTCAGCGGAAAGCGAGTGACAACTGTGATCTCATGTGCTTGGAAGTAATGGCGCAGCTTTCTTGAGGCCATGAGAAGGCCGAAAAGCAACTTCTGCATGCCAGAGTACCTCGATCTAGCCCCCTGCAGAAGGGAACTGACAAAGTAAACTGGGCGCTGCACCATTTTCTTCTGTATCTCCTTGTGTATCTGCGCAGATTCATCTTTGTCGGGACCAGAGCTTGTCGGGGAAGCCCCCTGCTTGTCGCTGGATGTGCTTGCCGTGGTTGCAGGCTCATCACCTGCCTCCCTCTCCGCTACTAACGCAGCACTAATCACTTGATTGGTTGCCGCTATATAGAGCAGCAACTTCTCTTGTGGCTTAGGTGCGACAAGTATTGGGGGGGAGGACAGGTACCTCTTCAAGTCTTGCAGCGCGGCCTCCGCTTCCGGAGTCCATCTCATTGGACCTGCCTTTTTCAATAATTTGTAAAACGGCAGGGCGCGCTCAGCTGACCGAGAGATAAACCTGCTGAGAGCAACCACACCATCGGCAAGTCTTTGTACATCCTTGACGTGCTTGGGTGCTCCAATCTGCTCAATGGCCTTGATCTTGTCGGGATTGGCTTCAATTCCCCGCTGAGACACAAAGAACCCGGGAAGCTTGCCGGAAGGAACTCCAAACACACACTTCTCTGGGTTGAGCTTGAGGCTGATTTTGCGCAGATTTGCAAAGGTCTCGTCTAAATCTTGAATCAAAGTTGCTCTGTCCTTGCTCTTGACCACTATATCATCCATGTAAGCTTCCACATTTCTGTGTATTTGCGGCTCAAGAGCGACATGAACTACCCTTGCAAATGTTGAACCAGCATTTTTTAATCCGAAAGGCATCCGTACGAAACAGTACGTGCCACATGGAGTAATAAATGCGGTCTTCTCCTCATCCTCTTCTGCCATGAAGATCTGATGGTATCCTGAGTATGCGTCAAGAAATGAAAGCAAATCACATCCGGCTGTGGAGTCAACAATCTGGTCAATGCGCGGCAAAGGAAATGGGTCTTTGGGACAAGCGTTGTTAACATCGGTAAAATCGATACAGAGTCTCCATTTCCCGTTTGCCTTGCGCACGACTACAGGATTGGCCAACCACATGGGATGGAGCACTCCTCTAACAAGGCCTACTGCTTCCAATTTCTTGATTTCTTTTGCAATGAACTCTTGGCGCTCCACTACCTGCTTCCTGACCTTCTGCTTGACGGGCCGCGCATGAGGACAAACGGCAAGGTGGTGCTCAATCACTTTCCTGGGAACACCGGGGATGTCAGACGGTTGCCACGCAAACACATCGACATTCGCCCGCAGGAAAGCAACAAGCGCACTTTCCTATTTAGGGTTGAGAGTGGCACTGATGGTGAAGGTACCATTAGTGCCGTCCTCCTTGGCGGACACTTTCTTTGTCTCTAGCGGAGCTGCCATCGTCTTCTTACACTTGCCGGTGGGGCTCGATGGTGCGTCCTCGACGGCAGCGCAGCACTCCGAAGAGGTGCGCTTGCCGGAGAGGGGATCAGAACTCTTGCCGGACTTGGTCTTCTTCCCCCCGGGAGCTTCAGCGGCAAGTGGCTTGCGATCTGCTGCGGCTGCTGCTTCGCGGTAGATCTTGTCGGCACAGATAAGAGCATCCTTCTTGTCGCCGGGGACAGAAATGACGCTTATCGGACCTGGCATCTTCAGCATGTTGTATGCATGATGAGAGGCTGCCATGAACTTGGCGAGTGCTGGACGGCCAAGTATCCCATTGTAAGGCAATGGAATATCGGCAACGTCAAAAGTGACCCTCTCAGTCCTGAAGTTCAGCTCGCTGCCAAACGTTACTGGCAGCGTGACTTTTCTCTTCGGCTTGCTCCTTCCCGGATTGATTCCTTGGAATGTGGCGGTTTCTTCGAGCTCGCTGTCGGGGATCTGGAGTTTCTGGAGTACAGCGGAGGAGATCAGGTTCAAGCCGGCCCCGCCGTCAACTAGCATCTTGGTGACCTTGAGGTTGCGGATAGTTGGTGAAACCAACATCGGCAAACACCCGACCGCAGTTGTGCGATCAGGGTGGTCCTCAATGTCGAAGATGATAAGCGTGCTGGACCATTTCAGAAGTTTGCGCGATTCGACAGGTGGCTCTGCTGCGTTGACTTCCCGCACCCACTGCTTGAGTTGGCGGTGTGAAGTATGCAGAGAGGCACCGCCGTCAATGCACAAGACCTCTGTGGCTTTCTGAAACTCCTGCTCACTGGTCTCGACATCATCCACGTCTTCGTCGTCGTCGTCGTCTTCATCGTTGTCGCGGCCGCGGGGAGGTCTGTCTCCTTGCCGCTGCTTGGCTTTGCCACGAACACCTATGGGACCGGCGGACCGGGTCCCTTTCGGTTCAGCGGGGGCGGAGGTTACGCAAATAGCAAATCGAGGCAATGCACGCGAGCGATTTACCCAGGTTCGGGCCGCACGGATGCGTAAAACCCTACTCCTGCTTTGTGGTTCGTATTGATTTCTTGCTCGGGAGCACGGAGTGCTACAGTACACACCAGCAGCTAGCGAGACTGAGAGTGAGTGTTCGAACCCCCCTCTACGTTGCACACGGTCCTCCTTTTATATGCTCAAGGGGTTACCGACAGGTGGCAACGGAGGTAAAGGGCAAAAATGGAAAGGTGTTGTGGTAGGCACAGCTACCTGCTACAGTGTATCGTACCTAACCCTGACGGCAAGAGACAAGGGCATTAAATGCCCGTCCGTGTCGCCTAAACAGTGCGAAAAGGGACCGCCAGGGACGCCACCGTTCGCCACGATGGCGATCTTGTCAGCGTCGTTTGCCACCGCACGCCCCTGGCTACACAGCCTTCCACCATGTACGCCTGGAGGGGCCCCAGAGCGACACGTTGGTGGACGTGCTGGAGCGCGGGCTCAGAGAGGTGGCTTGCCGCGGCAAGCGCCTTGCCGCGGTCGTTGTCTTGTCGCGTCCGGGAGCTTGTCGCTCACCGGGCCTTGCCGGAGCGCGTGGTGCGCAGCGGCAAGTTCCTTGCAATGCCTTGGGTGGCCTTCCCGGCAAGCTCCTCTTGCCGGGGTCTTGGGATGCTTTTGTTAGCCTTCCCGGCAAGCTCCTCTTGCCGGGGTCTTATCTTCTTGGCTTGGACACTTTGTTCTTGAATGGCTCCAAAGGAACCATGGAGGACCTTGGCGGCCACCCGGCAAGCCTTGCCGTGGGATGCTGCGACTGCCCGTGCACAAGTTCGGGATACTAGGGTACCCCTACTCTTGTACACCGACAGGAGCCCCCGGGCCTGGGCCATACACGGTGCCGAGCGCTGTTGGGCCAGGCCCAAAACAGGGCACGGGCACGCGCGCCCTAGGTTGCGTCGTATCTTACTCCGTATCCACCGCGCCCTCCCCGAACGGCACGCTTCTTGCCGGATTCTGCAGCGCCACCTTGGGCCCTCTCCTTGTCTCGCCGCTTGTACTCAGCCTTTTGCTGCTGGACAAGCTGCTCGACCTTCTTGCAACTCTGGAGGTCATGGCCCTTGTTATGGTGAATCTTGCCGTATTGCTTGTCGGAGCCGTCCTGCTTGTCGGCGACTGCCACAGCCTGACAGTTGGTGCACGCGGCAACTTCCTTGCCGGAGATACCAACTGTAGCCTTCTTGGTGCCACCTTCATTGCTGGACTGCTCAACGACTAGCACCTCTTTGCCTTTCTTCTTCCTGTTGCGCCGCCGGTTTTTCTTTGTCGGGGCAGCATCTTCGCTGTCAGATCCTCCCGCTCCTGCATTCTCTCCGGGGAGTCTCCTCCCTTCCTCAGCGCGTGCACACTTGTCGGCCAACGCGTATAGCTCGCTGACGTCTCTGATCCTGCACATCGCCATCTCCTCCCGCATCCTGCAGTTACGCACGTTCTGATGGAACACGCTGATGACCACGGCGGGGTGGACGTCTGGGATGTTATACTGTACACGGCTGAACCTCTGAATGTACTTGCGCAGAGGCTCTCCTTCCTTCTGGACGAGCAGATGAAGATCACTCTCTTGGCCATGAGGTTTGTGGCCGCCTATAAAGGCGCCGACAAACTGATGGCATAAATCAGCCCAGGAGGATATGGAGTTGTCCGGCAAGTGCATGAGCCAGGACCTGACATTGGGCTTGAGGACCAACGGGAAGTAGTTGGCAAGGATCTTGCCGTCTCGCCCCCCGGCAGCCTGCACCGCGATGGTGTAGATGCTGAGGAACTCCGACGGATGCGACTTGCCGTCGTACTTCTCCGGTACATCTGGTTTGAAATTCTTCGTACTGGGCCACTAGACTTGCTGCAGCTCACGAGTGAACGCAGGGCAACCTACCGCGTACGGCAAGTCGCCTGGTTCCCCTGGCGCGTGCATGTCAACAGAGGGCCCAGCGCGCTGGTCTGATTGACGTCGCGCTTCTCTTCGGCGCTCGATGCGAGTATGAGCGTCTTCTTGTTGTCGTTCTTGAAGAACTTGGCGCTGATCGCGATGAGCTCGCGGATCTGACGACGCGGTGGAGTCGCTGTCGAGGTGGATCCGGCGAGTCGGCGATCTTGGCCTTCGGGGCGGAGAGTGCACAGTAGTTGCACCCCCACCAGTCTTGTCGTCTCTGGCTCGTGCCTGGCTGGCTTGCCGCGGCTGCAACGTGCTTGGCTGCCGAGGAGTGTCGCCGTTGGCAAAGCCGATGAGACTCTGGATGGTAGCCCTCCAGTCGTCGATCTTGTCCGCTGCTGGAGGGTAGTCTAGGAGCAGCTGAGCTCGCGCCAAAGCTTCTGCTGCAGTGACGGGTGGCGGTGGCGAACGGCGCGAGGAGCGGGATATGCTCGGACTTCTAACTACGTTAGAAGGAGCAGTACCCCGTCCAGGCGACCGTGTCTCGCTCGCGCCAGGAAGTTGACGTGCATGGTGATCCTGAGCGCTCCGAGATCCACCAGCTCGATCTTGGTCTAGCGAACGCATGGTACTGTGAGTACCATGACGCTGCCGGTCCCGCGCCTCCTGAGATGGGCGCGGTGCATGCACGAACGCCGAGGTCTTGGAGTGCGCCCGGTCGTTGTGGGAGCCGGCTACACCGCCGATGGGCAGCGCACCTTGTCCTTGGACCTGGCAGCACTGTGAGCTCCCTCGTCGACGCGCGTTCTTCCGCCGGCGCCTGCCCCACCAGCCGTTTGCTCCGGCGATGGTGGGTTCGGCGCGGATGGAGCAGCCGCCTCCGAAACCTTCTTCTTCGGCGGCATGTTGATGAAGATGATGAAGATCTAGCTCGCGAGAGCGCCGGATCTGGTTCACACAACCTCGACGCCCCCTACCTGGCGCGCCAAAGATGCCGGGGTACTGATCCACGAACACCTATGGGACCGGTGGACCGGGTCCCTTTCGGTTCGGCGGGGGTGGAGGTTACACAAGGAGCAAATCGAGGCGATGCGCGCGAGCGATTTACCCAGGTTCGGGCCGCACGGATGCGTAAAACCCTACTCCTGCTTTGTGGTTTGTATTGATTTCTTGCTCGGGAGCGTTGAGTGCTATAGTACACACCAACAGCTAGCGAGACTGAGCGTGAGTGTTCGAACCCCCCTCTACGTTGCACACGGGCCTCCTTTTATATGCTCAAGGGGTTACCGACAGTTGGCAACGGAGGTAAAGGGCAAAAATGGAAAGGTGCTGTGGTAGGCACAGCTACCTGCTACAGTGTATCGTACCTAACCCTGACGGCAAGAGACAAGGGCATTAAATGCCCGTCTGTGTCGCCTAAACAGTGCGAAAAGGGACCGCCAGGGACGCCACCGTTCGCCACGATGGCGATCTTGTCAGCGCCGTTTGCCACCGCACGCCCCTGGCTGCACAGCCTTCCGCCACGTACGCCTGGAGGGGCCCCAGAGCAACACGTTGGTGGACGTGCTGGAGCGCGGGCTCGGAGAGGTGGCTTGCCGCGGCAAGCGCCTTTCCGCGGTCGTTTTCTTGTCGCGTCCGGGAGATTGTCGCTCACCGGGCCTTGCCGGAGCACGTGGTGCGCAGCGGCAAGTTCCTTGCAATGCCTTGGTGGCCTTCCCGGCAAGCTCCTCTTGCCGGGGTCTTGGGATGCTTTTGTTAGCCTTCCCGGCAAGCTCCTCTTGCCGGGGTCTTATCTTCTTGGCTTGGACACTTTGTTCTTGAATGGCTCCAAAGGAACCACGGAGGACCTTGGCAGCCACCCGGCAAGCCTTGCCGCGGGATGCTGCGACTGCCCGTGCACAAGTTCGGGATACTAGGGTACCCCTACTCTTGTACACCGACATGAATCATTTTACCCTTATTTCCATTTATTTATTTTTAGGAGAAAATATTTTGAAAAGAAACTCAAATAACTCCCAGTTGGATTTAAATTTGGAATTTCAAACAACTTCGAATGGAAAATGGGTTTCAAATAACTTCAAAGTGACTTCCATTTTATTTCTTTGAAACTTCCAACTCCCTTTCTTCAAATATGAAGAAGTTATTTTATCTTCCCTCATGAACTCATTGAGCTGCTTAAAGTTTCTAAATTTAAAATATTACAAAATGGAATTCAAATCATTTTCAAACCCCTTTTCATTTATTTAAATGGAAGAAGTCCTATCATCTTCACTCTAGGGTTTTGTGATGAAATTATTTGAATTCAGGAAGATCAAAATGCAAGATGCAAAGTTTTGGGGAAGTCCTTTTATTCCCTCTCATTCAACTTCCAAAAAGTTTTCAATTTCCAATCATTTTCACACAATCAATCACACAACAATCAAACAAACAATCATAATAATTTATTTAATATAACATTCCAAAATTTAGAATTTTGGGATGTTATAGAATAACAAACGGAGTCCAAACGGAATAAAACCTTCGCGATGATTTTTCTTGGACAAGAAGACAACCAGGAGACTTGGAGATGAACTCGGAGGAGCCATGAGGCGGCCTCAAGGATAGAGGGCACGCCCAGGGGGTAGGGCGCGCCCCCGCCCTTGTGGCCTCCCCGTGACTCCACCGACCTAATTCTTTCGCCTATATATTCAAAAATATCCCCAAACCACCAGAGGCATCCACGAAAACACTTTTCCACCGCCGCAACGTTCTGTACCCGTGAGATCCCATCTAGGGACCTTTTCCGGCACCCTGCCAAAAGGGGATTCGATCATGGAGGGCTTGTAGATCAACTCTATTGCTCTTCCGATGAAGCGTGAGTTGTTTACCACAGACCTACGTGTCCATAGCTAGTAGCTGGATGGCATCTTCTCTGTCTTTGATTCTCAATACCATGTTCTCCTCGATGTTCCTGGAGATCTATTCGATGTAATACTTTTTTGGTGTGTTTGCTGAGATCCGATGAATTGTGGATTTATGATCACCTTATCTATGAATATTATTTGAATCTTCTCTGAATTCTTTTATGCATGATTTGATATCTTTGTAATTCTCTTTGAACTATCGGTTTGGTTTGGCCAACTAGATTGGTTTTTCTTGCAATGGGAGAAGTGCTTAGCTTTGGGTTCAATCTTGCGGTGTCCTTTCCCACTGACAGTAGGGGCAGCAAGGCACATATTATATTATTGCCATCGAGGATAAAAAGATGGTGTTCTCATCATATTGCTTGAGTTAATTCCTCTACATCATGTCATCTTACTTAATGCGTTACTCTGTTCTACATGAACTTAATACTCTAGATGCATGCAGGAGTCGGTCGATGTGTGGAGTAATAGTAGTAGATGCAGAAGTTCCGGTCTAATTGACACAGACGTGATGCCTATATTCATGATCATTGCCTTAGATATCCTCATAACTTTGCGCTTTTCAATCAATTGCTCAACAGTAATTTGTTCACCCACCATATTATTTGCTATCTTGAGAGAAGCCTCTAGTGAAACCTATGGCTCCCGGGTCTATTTTCCATCATATAAGTTTCTATTTTCCTTCATACAATTTTCTGATCTACTATTTTTGCAATCTTTTACTTTCCGATCTATAAACCAAAAATACCAAAAATATTTACTTTACTGTTTATCTATCTCTATCAGATCTCACTTTTGCAAGTAACCGTGAAGGGAGTGACAACCCCTTTATCGCGTTGGGTGCAAGTAGTTTGATTGTTTGTGCAGGTATTAGGTGATTTGTGTGTTGTCTCCTACTGGATTGATACCTTGGTTCTCAAACTGAGGAAAATACTTATCTCTACTTTGCTGCATCACCCTTTCCTTTTCAAGGGAAAAATCAACACAAGCTCAAGAAGTAGCAACCATATGATCTCTCAGTTTATTGCTATCGTTTTATCAATGTCAAATACATATTCCTTCGACCATGAGATCATGCAACTCTCGGATACCGGAGGAATACCTTGTGTGCTATCAAATGACACAACGTAACTGGGTGATCATAAAGATGCTCTACAGGTATCTCTGAAGGTGTCTATTGAGTTGGCATGGATCAAGATTGGGATTCGTCACCCCGTGTATCAGAGAGGTATCTCCGGGCCCTCTCGATAATACAGCATCACAAGAAGCTTGCAAGAAAAGTGACCAAGGAGTTAGTTATGAGATCATGTATGATGGAACGAGTAAAGAGACTTGCCTGTTACGAGATTGAACTAGGTATGGAGATACTGACAATCAAATCTCGGGAAAGTAACATACCAACAGACAAAGGGAATTACGTATGTTGTCATAAAGGTTCCACCAATAAATATCTTCGTAGAATATGTAGGAACCAATATGGGCATCCAGGTCCCGCTATTCGTTATTGACCGGAGAGGCGTTTCAGTCATGTCTACATCATTTTTTGAACCCGCAGGGCCCGCACGCTTAAAGTTCGTTGACGATATAGTATTATATGAGTTATGTGAGTTTGTGACCTAATGTTGTTCGGAGTCCTGGATGAGATCACGAACATGATGAGGTGCTCCAGAATGGTCCGGAGGTAAATATTGATATATAGGACGATGCTATTTGGTCACCGGAAAGGTTTCAGAATGAATCGGGTATTCATTGGAGCGCCGGAAGGGGTTTTGGGAGGCCACTGGTAAGTGGTGGGCCTTATGAGCCAAAGGGGGGAAGCACACCAGCCCACGTGGGGGTTGGCGCGTCCCTCCATCCCTGCCCACACACCAAGGAAGGGGGAAGGAAAGGGGAGGCGCCCTAAGGCAGCCATCCCCCTTTCCTTCCCCCCATGTCCATATGTGGAAGGGGGCGCAGCTAGGCAGGCATCGAGGGCAGCCGCCGGCCACTTGGGAGCGCTCTAGGGCTGCCTCCTCTCCCCCTCCACCTATATATATGAGAGGAGGGAGGAGGGCAACACACACCACAATTCCCAGCCGGTGCGGCCCCCCTCTCCCTCTTGTTCATCCTTGGTCATAATTTTAGAAGTGCTCGGCAAAGCCCTGTGGAGATAGTTGCACCACCAGCGTCACCACACTGTCGTGCTGCCAGAACTCATCTACTACTTCGCCTCTCTTGGTGGATCGAGACGACGAGGACGTCATCGAGCTGAACGTGTGCTGAACGCGGAGGTGTCGTGTGTTTGGTACTTGATCGGTTGGATCGTAAAGGTGTACGACTACATCAACCGTGTTGATAAACGCTTCCACTTAATGTCTACTAGGGTACGTAGAAATACTCTCCCCTCTCATAGCTATGCATCTCCATGGATAGATCTTGTGCGTTGATATGTCTCCAACGTATCTATATTTTTTATTGTTCCATGCTATTATATTATCTGTTTTGGATGTTTTATATGCATTAATATGTTATTTTATATTATTTTTGGGACTAACCTATTAACCTAGAGCCCCGTGTCAGTTTTTGTTTTTCCTTGTTTTTGACTTTTACAGAAAAGGAATATCAAATGGAGTCCAAATGGAATAAAACTTTACAATGATTTTTCTTGTACCAGAAGACACCTATGTAACTTGGAGAGAGGGCCAGAAGAGTCCCGAGGAGGGGTGCCCTGAGGGCTTGTGGGCCCCTCGGGGGTCCTCCAACCCTAAAACCACTTCTATATATTCTCAAATATTCCCCAAACATCAGAAGCGTCCACCAAAAAACTTTTCCGCTGCCGCAAGCCTCTGTTCCCGTGAGATCCCATCTTGGGGACTTTTCCAGCACCTTGCCAGAGGGGGATTCGATCACGGAGGGCCTCTACATCAACCTTGCTGCCCATCTGATGAAGCGTGGGTAATTTACCACAGACCTATGGGTCCATAACTAGTAGCTAGATTGCTTCTTCTATCTCTCTCTTTGATCTTCAATACAATGTGCTCCTCTATGTTCTTGGAGTTCTATCTGATGTAATACTCTTTTGCGGTGCATTTGTTGAGATCCGATGAATTGTGTATTTATGATCAGATTATCTATGAGTATTATTTGATTCTTCTCTGAATTCTTTTATCCATGATTAAGATATCTTTGTATTTCTCTTTGAATTATCGTTTTGGTTTGGCCAACTAGATTGTTTTTTTCTTGCAATGGGAGAGGTGCTTAGTTTTAGGTTCAATCTTGCGGTGTTCTCACCCAGTTACATAGTAGGGGTAGCGAGGCATGTATTGTATTGTTGCCATCAAGGATAAAAACATGGGGTTTTCATCATATTGCCTGAGCTTATCCCTCTACATCATGTCATCTTACTTAAGGCGTTACTCCGTTCTTATGAACTTAATACTCTAGATGCATGCTGGATAGTGGTCGATTTGTGGAGTAATAGTAGTAGATGCAGGCAGGAGTCGGTCTACTTGTCATGGATGTGATACCTATATTCATGATCATTGCCTTAGATATCGTCATAACTTTGCACTTATCTATCAATTGCTCAATAGTAATTTTTACCCACCGTATGTTTTCTTTCAAGAGAGAAGCCTCTAGTGAAACCTATGGCCCCCGGGTCTATTTTCCATCATATACTTTTAGATCTATAAACCAAAAATCCCAAAAATACCTTGCTGCAATTTATTTATATTTACTTTAGTTTGCTCTTTTATTTATCTTTTATACCTATCTCTATTAGATCTCACTCTTGTTCGTGACCGTGAAGGGATTGACAACCCCTTTTTTGCGTTGTGTGCAAGTGTTTGTTAGTTTGTGCGGGTGCATAATTGGAGACTTGCTTGTGCCTCCAACTGGATTTATACCTTTGTTCTTAACAAAGGGAAATACTTATCTCTACTTTGCCGCATCACCATTTCCTCTTGAAGGAAAAAAATCAACGCAAGCTTAAGAAGTAGCGCGTGTGCGTAGATTTTTTTTGTGTTCCATGCAACGTTCCCCAACAGCAAAGTCTTCTTGTGGATGTCAATCGTATTCGCAACCTCTCCACAAATAACTCATTTGATGCACATGAAGCCTGCCGGCATTCTTGGAAGAGCCTCACAATGCTCTATTCTAAAGATGAACTCACTTCATATGGCTTCACAGAAAGTCTCAAGGTTGACTCCAAGCCCCCTGAATAAGCTTAGTGGCATCCAACACCTTCCATTGAAGATTCTGATTACTCATCATCCACTCTAATTGTTGTTGCACACGTCATTGATGAGGAGGACGACGCTACTTCACCTGCTATGGCTTCACTGCATCACAATGCCGCATCAGGTCCTTCTGCACCACCCAACTCCAACGTAGACATGGATGCCCCAACATCTTCACCAACACCTTCGGGGAACGCATAGACACCCTATGTCTTCATTCCTTTTTGGTCATTCAATAACAAAAGGGGTAGAAGCATATGGGTTGATAGTCTTAAAGCAGGTTCATATGGGTCGGGTGCTATATTTTTGTTAATTCTTGCAACTCTCATTCATGAACTTTTGGTTTTTGAGTTGTAACACTTAAGTCCAGAAGGGACGTCTGCTACATTTTTCTACTATTTTTTAACTGCGTGGTTGAATTCCTATCTTATGCGCATGAAATCATTCTATAGATGCCCTTTTCATTGTGCATGTAATTATATTTAATACATTTTCGTATGCACGATGAGTTGGCTGCATGAAAAAGAAGGAGATCTCCACAAAGAAAAACCTGCAATTTGCATTTGCATTCAAAAGAAAATTACTCATATGCACATCTTCATGGGGAGCCCATTCAACTTCATGAAGTCAATGACCACGTTCTTTAACTTTCACATATTTTTATCCCCGTTGAAAACTTCAACCAATTTGTCATCAATCACCAAAAAGGGGGACATTGTAAGTGCATCTAGTGCCACCCTTAGTTGGTTTTGGAGTATTGACGAAAAACATTGTTGAGGGACTAATGTGTTTGTGACATTCATAGGAGAACACAGGTACAAGTCCCTCGTCCATTCGGTTTACCCGTCGGAAATGACCCCTCAAAATGTATTAAGACATTGAAGACAATGGTGGTTCATGAAGACATTCACATCAAAGATAATGACGTATGAAGACACTCACTTGAAGACTATGGAGTGCGAAGACATAGCTTGTTTCGTAGTTTCATTTTCTTCTTTCTTGAGTCATAGGTACCGCCGAACTGTCAAGTGGGGTCCCAATGAACAAAGTCAGAAAACTGACGTGATGCTCAACCCAAATCCTATTTCTTCGAATGAAGACAATGAGATAAAAATCATATCTAGAGTTGGATGAGTCAGCTTTGCTTGTAGCCCAAGTCAAGCTGTCACATGTGTTTGAAATCTGACCGTTGGACACGTGTCGGTTCCTTAGTGACCCACGGTCATTTCAGACATATGATGTCGGGTTGCCTCCTGGCTATAAATAGCTAGCCCACCCCTACACCATAAATTGGTGGCTGCTCAGAGTTAG
Organism: Triticum dicoccoides; assembly: GCF_002162155.2. Classification (NCBI taxonomy): domain Eukaryota; kingdom Viridiplantae; phylum Streptophyta; class Magnoliopsida; order Poales; family Poaceae; genus Triticum; species Triticum dicoccoides. The sequence continues at coordinate 208,803,928 of NC_041384.1, read as the reverse complement.
TGCACGGCTTTTGTCGTTTGAGAGAAACCCAAAAGCCTTTGAGAGAGAATCCTTGCGAGGACAAAGCCCAAAACACCCAGAGCCTAAAGAGTGTTTGGCATCACTAAATTCTTTATGTCTGCATGATTTGAAGACTTATTACACTTGAAGACTATGATCTTCCAGTCGGTTAGGCGTCACATTCTGAGGATCCAAGAGTCATTGTGGATCGCCGATTAGCAAAGTCAGTGAAGGTTTGGAAGTCTACCTTGAAGACTTACCAGAGTGATTGGGCGAGGACTAAGTGTCCTTAGCTCAAAGGGAATAAGGTGAAGACACGGTCTTCTGAGTTCAATCTCAGCCTCCCTAACCAGACGTATAGTTGTCACACAACTGAAACTGGTCTACCAAATCCTTGTCTTCGTCAAGCAACTAGTTCTATCACTTCACCCTTTACTTACTGTTTAGCTTCGTGAAGTCATTGCTTGCTTGCCCTGTTTGACTTCACTATGCGAAGACATTCTCCTTTGTTTGCATATTTGGCTTCATACTATCTTCCTATTCTGATCCACTCTACCTACATGCTATCTGCCTTTGTGTTTACTATGTACTATTTCCATGACTATGTCATGGCTAGTGTAGTTTATCTTTCGCTGCATACTGTGTAGGTGTTATTTGGTTGTCTATCTTTGAAGACATTGCCTATCTTGAATACTTTCATCAAAATCGCCTATTCACCCACCCTCTAGTCGATAACTAGTACTTTCAACGGCCACTCGACTTGCCACAGCTCACGAGTAAACGCTCGGCACCCCACCTTGCAAGGAAGGCACCTAGGGTACCCTAGCGCAGGCTCATCGACAATGGATCCTGCATGTGTGTCAGATTGACGACTTACTTCCCGTCGCCGCTAGATCTTGGTTCAAGCGTCTTCAATGCGTCGGTCTTGGATGACTTGGCTTTGGTCTTGGCAGCCCCGCGGATCACACGACGCCATGGACTCATCGTCATGGGTGTCAACCCACTTGCTCTATCACTGCCGTCGGGGAGGAGATTGCACTGTAAGTGCGCGCCCCCAGTCTGTTCGCTAGCGGCATGACTTGGCGCCATCTGTTGCTGGTGCGAGGGCCCCACCCTCTGCGGCTTGTCGCAGTTGGTGAAGCTGAGGAGGCTCCGAATAGTAGCCCTCCACTCCCCATCTTCACTGTCGCAAGAGAGAAGTCTAGCAGCACCTCGGCTCATGGCAGGGCCTCTGCCGGCATGTTGGGCATGGTGTGGCGCAAAGAACAGGCGGAGCTCTTACTCCTGACAGAGCCAGAAGGAACTCCGTCTCGATCCTGCAGTCATGTCCAATTTTCGCCGGCAGGATGGCATGGAGGTTGGCCCTACACATCTGCATAGAGGTTTTGCCGTGGCAATGTTCGAAGCCGCCGACATTGTGGTGTTGCTCGTCACGCATGACCTGCATGCGCCGACGTGGGTGTCTTGGATGCCGTCGCACCGTCCTTGGAGTTCACCACATCGCCCGTAGGCTTCACGGCTCCGTCCTTAGACTTGGCAGTGAGCAGGTTGTTGTTCATCCTGCTCCGAACAATGCCACTTATCTGGCTCGGATCGCCAGAGCGCCGAGGAAGATGTTCGGCGCCTCCTCCTCCACCGCCACTGTTGGGGAACATTGCATGGGAAACAAAAAAATTCCACGCTCACCAAGATCAATCTAGGAGATGACCATCTACGAGAGGATAGATTGGATCTACATACCCTTGTAGATCACTAAGCGGAAGCGTTAACAAATGTGGTTGATGTAGTCGAACGTCTTCGCGATCCAATCACGATCCGTCCCACAAACTCCCGATCCAAGTGCCAAACGGACGGCACCTCCATGTTCAACGCAGGTATGGCTTGATGATGCCTTCACCTCCTCGATCCAGCGAGCGATGGTGAAGTAGTAGCTCAAGTCCTCCGGCAGCACGACGGCATGGTGGTGGTGGTGGTGGCGAAATCTCAGTAGAGCTTTGCTAAGCACTATGGAGAGGAAGAGGGATGCAAGGGAGAGGAGAAGCAGCACCTTCGCGTGAAGATGTATTCTCTGGGTGCGGCTGCCCTCTCTCTACCTTTCTATATATAGGGGAAGGGAGCAGGGGTGGCGCCCCTTGGGTTTCCCCTAGGGGGCGGCGGCCAGGGCAGATGCGACCTCCCCTAGGGTGACTTGCCCCCAAGCCGGGAGGTGGGAAGCCCTAGGGGGCGCCCCAAACCCTCCTGGTTAAGTGAGATGGAGTGAGGGGGGGGGCCTCAGCCCCTTAGTGGTCTGGTTTTCCCCCTCCCCTTGGCCCATGGAGCCACCCAACACTTGTCGGGGACCCCGAAACCCCTTTCTGTGACGCTGGTCATCAACCAGTACCCCCGGAACAATTCCGGACTCCAATACCCTTCGTCCAATATATCAATCTTCACCTCCGGACCATTCCGGAGTTCCTTGTCACGTCCAGGATCTCATCCGAGACCCGAACAACCTTCGGTAACAACCATAATGACTCAACCATACTTATATCATCACCAAACATTAAGCGTGTAGACCCTGCGGGTTCGAGAACTATGCAGACATGACTGGCACACCTCTACGGTCAATAACCAATAGTAGGACCTGGATGCCCATATTGGTTCCTACATATTCTACGAAGATCTTATCAGTCGAACTTCAATGTGAAGGATTCAACTAATCCCGTATGCAGTTCCCTTTGTCTATCGGTATGTTACTTACCTGAGATTCGATCGTTGGTATCTCCATACCTAGTTCAATCTCATTACCGGCAAGTCTCCTTACTCATTCCGTAATACAAAATCCCGTGGCTAACTCATTAGTCACATTTCTTGCAAGCTTACTGCAATGTTGTATTACCGAGTGGGCCCTGAGATACCTCTCCATCATACGGAGTGACAAATCCCAGTCTTGATCCATGCCAACTCAACAGACACCCTCGGAGATACCCGTAGAGCACCTTTATAGTCACCCAGTTACGTTGCGATGTTTGGTGCACACAAGGTATTCCTCCAGTGTTAGTGAGTTGCGTGATCTCATGGTCATAGGAACATATACTTGACATGTAGAAAACGATAGCAGTAAACCTGATACGATCATATGCTACGTTTATAGTTTGGGTCTTGTCCATCACTTCATTCTCCTAATGACGTGATCCCATTATCAAATGACAACTCATGTCTATGACTAGGAAACCATAGCCATCTTTGATCAATGAGCTACTCCAGTAGAGGCTTACTAGGGACACGTTGTTGTCTATGTATCCACACATGTATTTGAGTTTCTCGTCAATACAATTATAGCATGGATAATGAACGATTATCATGAACATGGAAATATGATAATAACCAATTTATTATTGCCTCTAGGGCATATTTCCAACAGTCTCCCACTTGCACTAGAGTCAATAATCTAGTTCACATCACCATGTGATTAACACTCGTAGCTCACATCACCATGTGACTAACACCCAAAGAGTTTACTAGAGTCAATAATCTAGTTCACATCACTATGTGATTAATACTCAATGAGTTCTGGGGTTTGATCATGTTATGCTTGTGAGAGAGGTTTTAGTCAATGGGTCTGCAACATTCAGATCCGCATGTACCACTACAAAAAATACACTTCCGTGATGATACGTGTTTGTCATAGTAGGTCACGTTTTCTGTCATGCATGTACATCCATGATGATTTTATGACAGAATCAAGATAGTCATACCTGTGTTGTCGTAGAAGTGTTCCATGACATTACCAAAATTATCATCACAAAAGTGTTCACTTCTATGACGATAAATGTCACGTCATGGAAGTGCTTTTGTCAAGGGTGACCGACACGTGGCATCCACCGTAACGGGTCGCCGTTAAGCTATCGGGTCATGTTTTGGATCTGATAACCCGCTAACAGCCATGACCAATGCCGATTTTCCACGCGTAAAATTCTCATTGGCCGACGGAACCACATGTCAGCTCCGCGTTGGCACAGGTGTCACTCATCCAATGGGCGAGATGCGCCTATGATATGTTGACACATGGACCGGCCCAAAAGTGGCCCATAAAGATTAAATGGGCCGGCCCAACTAAAGGCCCACAACATTTTGCGGACCATAATGGTCTGGCCCAACTAAAGGCCCATGAGATTTTGCCGACCATAATGGGTCCGCCCAGCTAAAGGCCCACAAGATTTTTAGGACACTAGTGGGCCGGTTCGTTAACATGCTGCCATGTTTTGGGCCAAATGCCGACCCATATTTGATCCGGTCCATTAAGAGCCTGCCATGTGTCGGGCCTAATAAAGGCCCTTATGAGATCTGGCAGTTAAAAGCCTACCACGTTCTGGGCCAAATTATGGCCTAGATCAGATCCGGCCCTTTAAGAGGCTTTGGGCTAAATTATGGCCCATATCAGATTCGGCCCGTCAACTGGACGCTATGCTTTTGGGCCCACTTGCTAAAGGCCCATTTAGTAATTCTCCCTGATATTAGTTTCGGCCTGTTAAAGCCCATTTAACATTTCGGCCCTATATTTATTTCAGCCTGTTAAAAGCCCGTCATATAGTTGGACCTAACTACGACCCGGTTTGCATCCGGCCTGCTCAAAGCCGATAATCTGATTGGGACAAATAAGGACCGAGCCAATTTTGGCATGTTAACGACCCGTGATGTCATTGGCACAATCAGGGGCCGGGGTCTATTTCAGCCTGCTGTTGGCCCGTGAGCTGTTCGGCACGTTTCACGCCCAACCTATTTTTCAGCCTACTAAAAGCCCATTGAGTTTTCTTGCAAAAATAGGGTCGGCGGTTTACTCAGCCTATTAAAGGCCCGAATCTACTAGTGGGCCAGTTTACATTTAGGCCTGTTAACGGACCAAGATGACTGGGCCCATGATGCAGATCATACATAGTGATTTGCATGATGGCCCGATTATGTACTGTAATTTTACGGTTTGGCTGGTATACTCTGAAGGTAGGATATATATATATATATATATATATATATATATATATATATATATATAGTAAAATAACTGCAACATCGTGAATAAGAACAAATCTAGACTATACAATAAAGAAATTACGACATACTACATCCACTGGGCATCAAAGTTTACCACTATGATAATAAAGCACAAGCAGACGATAGATTACATACACTGGGCATCAAAGATCGCCACCCGTGCAAATAAACACGCCGATATACAAAACTGATAGCACTTCAATAGAGTTCAAGAAAGGTTAGCCCTACTCGGGAGCTGTAGCGCAAGCAGCTGAGCAAGCTGATGAGACTGTGCTTGTTTGACACATATATCCTCCTCACTCTGAAAGATAAACAAGCAGACAAATGACAGGTTTTGTACATATAAGTATCAGTGCTGACAATTCATCACATTTCTTACTGACGAATAAAGTGACACAGTTTAAATAGCATTAACACAGTATGGTATTGTTCAGGTTAAGACATGGCAGGAAATGACATTGTGAAGGAGTTGGCAGCTTCACGACACCACTGGATTATAGATCAAGAACTCATAAGTATCAATGGTTAGTGTGTTGGCAATTTATCCCATTTCAGATTGGAATAAAGAGACGGTTTAAATAATGGTAGAATGATATGAAATTGTTCATAGTTAAGACATTGCAGAATATGACATTGTGTTGTAGTGGGTAGGTTCACCACACCACTGGATTACGGATCAAGAACAGAAGCATACATGTAGTGCAAAAGAAGATCACTTGCTCTGTATAGTTTAATTTACATGGTATGAAGAAGGAACTTGGTTGTACAACTGAAAACTTAAATTTAGAAGGACAAAGTTTTGTTTATGAACTACATAATAAACTTTAAACATGCAATTTGATGCAAACATCAAAAATAAACTGCTGTTGCAGTCATGCCTAACCAAATATACACAACAAAGTTTGAAGGCTTGAGAAGGACAAACTTACATTATTGGTGAAGAAAAGCTCTATAAAGCCCTTGTCCATGCTGATGGGGGGGCAATTCAAGAAGTTTACCAAAGAATATTCTTCATAAGCATTGCCTTTATTCTACATTTTGTTAATAGTAAATATAGATGTGATAATATAAGAAAAATGAAGAATATTTAGGATAAGATGAAGAGTGATGCTACATAACCAAGTAGCTATAAATGTAAGTACAACAATATAGGCAAAAGGTACAGCCAAGAGCAATGCAGAGCTAAATTTCTTCAGTACCATCGGTGTTATCCAACCTTATGGTAAGAGGAAAATGGAGGGCAAAGGAAAATAAGCTGCAGAGTGATGGTACATGAACAACTAGCTGTCAATATAAGTACATTGATAAAGGACAACAGGTACTTACAAGAACAATGCAGAGATAAAAAATTTCATTGGCATTGGATATATCCTACACTAATGTAACCATTCATACATATCAGATAATTTGGAGCGAACAATTGATAAGCCAGCTATCATGCATACTGCTATCACATAATGAACCAGGTATGAATGCAAGTACAGTGATACATGACAATAGGTACTAACAAGAGCAAAGCAGCGGGCAGCATATTTGCGATATCCTGTCGTCCTTTTCAAACCGGAATTCTTCTTTGAGCAGATTTCCTACAAAAGAGATCCGTAAGGCACATGCGGAACAGTAGAAGTTCAAATTGTCATGTGATATCATAGACAGTACCTCATCCTGGGAACGAGACCAGTGCATAATAAGGTTTTTCCATTCAATGTCTTCTAAATTTAGTACAGGAGGCTTCACCGGAAATTCTTTTATAGACTTGCCATCCAAGTGTGATTTCCTCGGGTAACACTGATACTGCTGCAATGCTTCCTTGAAAAGTGCAAGCAAGCTTTGCTTGTCATGACTATGTAGATTGACCCTCGCCTACTTACAACAATGTAATGTAAATCATTGATGTGTTCAATCAGCAGAAAATAGAAAAATAATCACCATGAATAATAGCACTTACACGTAAGTGGGACAAGAAGATGTGAAAATGGTGTTTGTCTTCACTATAATCTTCCCATGATGGGAATATATGCACGTAGTCGCTAACAACATTGAAAGCAATGTCTTTTAAACTGGGAATAACTGGAATGGGGTACCAATCTGCAGGAATTGGCCGTCTCTGTAGTTGGGATAGGTCTTCCGCCGGTGGACTTGTTGTACTGTTTGCTGGAGTGGGATTTTTCTGTGGTACGGCTGGTACTATGGCAACTGAAATCGGCATACCATTTGCTGGAGTGCAGGTCCTGTGTGGTGGGGCTAGTGGTGTGGCGAGTGAAGTACGGGTACGGTCTGCTAGAGTCAGTCCTACGTTTTGTGTCACTGGTTATAGAGCCAATATAAGTGGGGTGTTGTCTGATTTCTCTGGCACCACCACATTTTTCAAGGACTTTGCTGGTGCTCCTTCTGGTTCGGCAATCACCCTCTTCTTTTTTTATGTTTGATGCACAAGAACAACATTTGAGTGGAAATACATGGTATGATGATAGATGGAATATGTGTTGATAATGGATGGGCATGGCATCATGACATATATGATGAGTAAACTAAGCAGATGGCGGTGCAACAAAGTAGAAGAAATGCAAGACAACTTATGCAAGATATGCGCAATCAATAAAACCTTGCCAAATTAGAACAGGCACCTTGATGGGTGAACAGGAAAGGCCATCTGCCTTTGACTCCTCTAGGTCAGAATAGTCATTGGGATCATATTTCGAACAAGAATCTACAGGTGGGGAGCGTATGAGTTTCATTGCATCCAGAATGGCACTCAATGCCTTGGTGCCAATTTTGTAACTCGTTGCAGTGTTCCACAATATTCTTCTGATGTGCGGATTCTGATATTCACTGTGATTATGTATAATATGTGAGAACCATGAAAACATATAGTAGTGATATTATCTTTGTAATGCATAGGATATTCTAATATAGGGGCGCCCCTGTAAACCCTTGTCACGTCCCTAGCTTAGCCCCTGTTGTCTTTGATTGATCATCATGTCATCATGTTTAAAATTCAAATGAATTTGAAATGGGGACTGTTAAACCCTAGCAGCAAATGAAATTCAACTAGGGTCAAACTTAAATCTTTTCGATGAACCTGAAGTGCCCTTCTAAAATGTTCATCATCTTTGCCTTGGTCTAGAAACTCTGCCAAAAATGGTTCACATTTTTCTAGGACAACTTGCGTCACTGAATTAGATCATAAGTTATTTGCATTTGGGCATTTTAATGCTATATACTCCCTCCGTCCCATAATGTAATACGTTTTTTGACACTACACTAGTGTCAAAAAACGTCTTACATTTTGGGACAGAGGGAGTATTATTTTATGTGCCCAAATAATCTTGAATTTAAATGAGGGCTGTTGGAAATAATCCAAACAGTGCCCACAAATATTTTCATGATTTTTGAGAGTGCTCTGGCATTTTTAATAAAGCCAAAACATTTGCAGAATATAGAAAACTGAAACGAATAGAAAAGGGAGACAGAGAAAGGACTTTACCACTATGCTGGACCGTGGCAGTCATCGCCTACCTCTTCCAGTAGGAAGAGGAGGGACACGGCGCACGCGCCCAAGCTCGCCACACCACCACCCTGCTCGTCTAGATCCCCTGGTCACCGCTTCGACGCCGTGAATGCCTCCTCGGTGTCGCCTTGGTCTACCCGACACCTCACTCTCCCCCTTTCTCTCTCCCTCGCTCTCCCCCGCCATGGCCGACGAAGCCGCGCCCGTGCCATCGTGAAGCTCGCAGCCACCGCCGTCCACTCATCACCTCACCATGCCCACAAGCTTCACCGTCGTTCGCTGCTTCGCCTCGCCCGATCCCCGAGCGCTTGCTCGCCCCAGAGATGCTGCACCGAGCCCATCCCGATCCGCCATCGCCGGAGATCCCCCGTGCCGCCCCGACCACTCCAGCTCTTCCCCGACCTCGCTGACCCGCTCGTCGAGATCACTATGAGCTGATGCCCGTCCTCCCCCTCTATGTTCTCTCTCTCGTGCATCGTACGCACCGCACCGAGCTCACCTGCACCTGCCGCCGCCTGTGCTCACCGCTGACATGACTCTGGCCACGCAACGGCCTGGCCGTCATGTCCAACTTCCTCGCCGCACCACGTAGAACACGTAGGTGCTAACCCAGTGCTACCTCTTGATCTTGCGTTGGTTTTCCCCGAAGAGGAGAGGATGATGCAGCAGAGTAGCGTAAGTATTTCCCTCAGTTTTTGAGAACCAAGGTATCAATCCAGTAGGAGGCCATGCTCAAGTCCCTCGTACCTACACAAAACGATAGCTACTCGCAACCAACGCGATTAGGGGTTCTCAATCCCTTCATGGTCACTTACGAGAGTGAGATCTGATAGAGATAATATTTTTGGTATTTTTGGTATAGAGATGCAAAGTGAAAAGTAAAAGGCAAAATAAAAAGCAACGCAAGATTAAAGTGATGGAGATTGATATGATGAGAATAGACCCGGGGGCCATAGGTTTCACTAGTGGCTTCTCTCAAGAGCATAAGTATTCTACGGTGGGTGAACAAATTACTGTTGAGCAATTGACAGAATTGAGCATAGTTATGAGAATATCTAGGCATGATCATGTATATAGGCATCACGTCCGTGACAAGTAGATCAAAACGATTCTGCATCTACTACTATTACTCCACTCATCGACCGCTATCCAGCATGCATCTAGAGTATTAAGTTAAAAACAGAGTAACGCTTTAAGCAAGATGACATGATGTAGAGAGATAAATTCATGCAATATGAAATAAACCCCATCTTGTTATCCTCGATGGCAATGATACAATACGTGCCTTGCTGCCCCTTCTGTCACAGGGAAAGGACACCGCAAGATCGAACCCAAATGTAAGCACTTCTCCCATGGCAAGAACTACCAATCTAGTTGGCCAAACCAAACGAATAATTCGAAGAGACTTGCAAAGATAACCAATCATACATAAAAGAATTCAGAAAAGATTCAAATATTATTCATAGATAGACTTGATCATAAACCCACAATTCATCGGTCTCAACAAACACACCGCAAAAGAAGAAGATTACATCGAATAGATCTCCACAAGTGAGGGGGAGAACATTGTATTGAGATCCAAAAAGAGAGAAGAAGCCATCTAGCTAATAACTATGGACCCGAAGGTTTGAGGTAAACTACTCACACTTCATCGGAGAGGCTATGATGATGTAGAAGCCCTCCGCGATGACGGTCCTCTCCGGCGGAGCTCCGAAACAGGCCCCAAGATGGGATCTCGTGGATACAGAAAGTTGCGGCGGTGGAATTAGGTTTTTGGCTCCTGTTCTATTCGTTTGGGGGTATGTGGGTATATATAGGTGGAAGAAGTACGTCGGTGGAGCTTTAGTGGGCCCACGAGGGTGGGGGCGCGCCTGGGGGTGTAGGGTGCGCCCCCCTACCTCGTGCCCACCTTGAAGCTTCCTTGGCGTAGGGTCCAAGTCTCCTGGGTCATATTCGGGAAGAAAATCACGTTCCAGAAAGGATTATTCTGTTTGGACTCCGTTTGATATTCCGTTTCTTCGAAACACTTAAATAGGCAAAAAACTGCAATTCTGGGCTGGGCCTCCGGTTAATAGGTTAGTCCCAAAAATAATATAAAAGTGGAAAATAAAGCCCAATATAGTCCAAAACAGTAGATAATATAGCATGGAGCAATAAAAAAATTATAGATACGTTGGAGACGTATCACCCAACGCCTCCACGCTCGTTGTAGCGATGACCCCGAGCTCACCCGAGCTCCGGCAGCCGCCAACGTCGTCGTCGGCGACGATTCTGGCCACCCCGGACCAACCACCACTGGATGCGACGCATCTCTAGCTTCCCGTAGATGGCCTCCGCCGCCCATTTGGTCGCTGGAGCGTGAAACCTGCGCCCTCCGCCGCGTTCGGTTGTCGTTGGTGGCTAAACCCCAGCAATTTGACCCAGTTTGACCAGGAATTTGACCCCTTGGGTCACTGACATGTGGGCCCTGCCCATGGTCAAACCTAGATTAGCACTAAACTAACCCTACTTAGTTAGTTAACTAACTGTGTCACTGACCAGTGGGTCCCACGGTTCATGTTTGACCTGGGCCGCCTGTTGACCTGTTGATGTAGTGCTGGCGCAATGCTGGCGCAGTATTGGACTTTCTGGATTTAATTTTATTCAGGAAATTCCATAAAATAGTGTAAACTTCAAAAACCATAGAAACTAATCTGTAACTCCAAATGGAAAGATTTATATATGAAAAATAAATTGAAAAATCCAATCTATCCATCTGTACCATTTTCATGCATGTTAGAACAATTTATAGCTGATATTTAGGACCAATCATATAAATGGCATTTGAATATCCACATATGGAGTTTGAATTTGAATCTTGGATTCAAACCAACTCCATTTAACCTGTTGCTAGTTTTATTAGCTCAAATCACAGCATGTTGACATATCATAATCATGCTTCATATTGTTCATTACATTGATTATGATCCTTCTCTGTTGTCGGTGGTTGTTTCCTCTCGATAGACGTGTTCCGATGATGAGTTCGATGACACCGATGAAGAGCTATACTATCTTCAGAAGTGCCAGGCAAGCAAAACCCCCTTGTTCATTCTGATACAATCCCACTCTCTCGCTCCTGCTCTCATTTATTGCATTAGGACAACAATGATTCATATGTTACATGATGCGGTAGTTGAACCCCTTGTCCCCTCGATGACCTGTCATTGCCATAGTAAATAGATGAAACCCACTAGCATGAGTACAAGTTGTTTGAGCCCTGATGTGCCTACTCATCCATGCTTGTTTGTCATGCGTACTACTTCTTAGAGTTGAGTCAGGTACGATTCATCAGGGTTGAATTGGAATGGTGATGAACATGTCCTACTGTGTGTGAGCTAAGTGTGTGAACACGATTTGGTAAAGGTAGCGGTGAGAGGCCATGTAGGAGTACATGGTAGGTTGTCTCATTGAAACAGTCCTCGTGAACTGAGTTCTGTGTTTGTGCTCCATGAACAGTTACTACCACGCGTTGGGCCTGAAACCAATGGACCCTCTCGACTTATTAACCGCCCTTGTCCTCTGTCTGGGAGTTGCAAGTAGTTTCTAGTGTTTGTAGTATGCTGGAGGCCATGCGCAGGACTCACCGAGGGGTGGGCTGTGATGCGGTAGGCACGTGGCACGGTGTACCGGGATGCCCATTTGGTGCCTCGGGAACCCTGCACACATCGCTCGGGGCCGTATGTGGAAACCTCGACCGGACTCCCTGTGGATGGAACCTGAATAGGCGATAAACCTGGACTAGGGACTTGTGTGGTTAGCCAGGTCATGGCCGACACCCTCGCCAGACTTCCGCTTGAAGGTTGCCGAGATGCATAACATATACATGGTGGTAAGTGGAGAGAGCGTGTGTGAAGAAGTACACCCCTACAGGGTTAACATCATCTATTCGAATAGCCGCGTTCGTGGTAAAGGACCTCTGGGTTGCCTATATAGTTCATAGACAAGTGAAAGTGGATACTCTAAACTATGCAAGATAAGCGTGAGTGCTATGGATAGCCTTCTCGTAGGGAGATGGGAGCGGATCCATAGTGGTGTATTGATATGGTGAATATGTGGACTCGTGTGCGCCACCTCAAAAGAGTTACCAGCAGTCGTAGTAGAAGTTAGCCACCGAGTCCAAGCTGGCTTGCTACAGTTAGACTCCACCACCCCTTTGTTGATACTAATGCATATGTAGCTAGTTCTGATGTAAGTCTTGCTGAGTACATTTGTACTCACATTTGCTTAATTTATGTTTTTGCAGAGAGACTTCAGTCTCACTAGTAGTTCCGCGTGGACTTCGATGTTTAGCTTGTTACCTCAACTACGATCTTGTGCCCTCGGCAAGGTCTTGTAGATAGTCAGTCTTCTTATCCTTTTCATTTGTAGTTGTCTATACTCAGACAAGTTAAGCCTCTGCATGTGCTTTTTGCTTGTATGACTTGAATGTTGGGTCATCAGACCCATGTTTGTAATATCTGGCTCCTCGGAGCCTAATGAATAAATACTTTGAGTCGTAGAGTTTTGTTGTGATGCCATGTTCTATTTGCACATATCGAGCATATTGCGTGTATGTTTTTGAAAGGTTTGGTATGTGTGGGATCCGACAACCTAGTTGTTTATTCTTGGTAGCCTCTCTTACCGCGAAATGTCTCCTAGTGCTTCCACTGAGCCATGGTAGCTTGCTACTGCTCCGGAACACTTAGGCTGGCCGGCATGTGTCCTTCTTCGTTCTTGTGTTTGTCCCTTTGGGGAAATGTCACACATTGTTCCTTTAAGTCCATTTAGCTTACTACGACTTGGGTTCATATGTTCATGACTGACACGTTCATTGCTGGGTCATGTATGCCTGTCCATGTAAGTTAGTGCCACCTAGGGTCTACGACTAGTCATGTCGTCCCGGGTTCTCTGTCATATGTATGCTAGCGACACTATCATATACGTGAGCCAAAAGGCGCAAACGGTCCCGGACCAGGTAAGCTGGCAACCATGGGGATGCCGTCCGTGAGGCCGCAAAGCGATATGATGTGTTACGTGCTAGATCGGGGTGACTTAGGATCGGGGTCCTGACAACCCTTGTGTGCTATCCCTGGATTCTTATGAGAGAGCCCATGTGTGCTGTAATATGGTGCGTGCATTAATATAATCTGGCACAAGTATGCAAAAATAGGCTCCAGAAGTAAGGATGGTTGGCAGATGATAGGTTCATAATATACTGTATAGAGAGTTTATTTCCAAACCATGACAACAAGAGCACACAACAACTAGGCAGATCGTAGTGTACATAAAAGGGGTAGACCATAACCTAGATATATAAATCGGGAAAGTGGAACTGGCTGGAAAATATGGTGTTGTATTGCCTCTACTAATTGAAAGCCTATCGATCACGTACAGGTCAGCTCTATCAGCTGTTGACTACAAATGTCCCTGCTCCCCTTCCTGACAAGGAACATACTGTACATACTAAATAGAGAATAACAAAAGAGGAACATATTAAAGAACATAAGAGGAAGCATATTCTTGAGGTTCCGCTTCATTGCATACAATGTTGGTTGCCCACTCATGATGAATCACATCGCCCAAAGAAATGCAATTCCATGTCGTCTCTCTATATGTGGCCACATGCATTTGGAAAATCAAGTGGGAGCATTACCTGACCGATTAAATGTGTGTCTATAAATTAATATAAGTATCATATCACATCTCGTATTTGAAGAAGTAAGCTTTGGACTTATGATTGGTGTGTTGTTTAGCTTCAAGAGTGGACTGCTGCTAGTGCGACACAAAGTAGCTACACAGATCATAGTGTAGATATAATGGAAAACCATAAGCATCACAAGTAAAGTCAGCAAAGTGTCTTGCTGGTATGGCTAGAAAGGCTTCGGATACCAGCTCTCTTCAACTGAAGGTGCGGTCCTGTTAATATCACTGTAACTCTCAAAGGCGACAAAGCTCCCCGCGTTTCCTTGCTAATCTTATAGGATTCAAGTGGGCAGGCCGCTACAATTCATATTCCTATGTTTACAAAATCCTATGAATCAAAGAGGCCCGAAGAGTTCAAAGTGTCCATCACAACCGATTGTATAGACCTCTACACTGCAAATGTCCCTGCTCATCTTCACTACAAGGAACATATTGTACTACTATCATACTCCCTCTGTTACAAAATATAGGTCTTTGTAGAGATTTCCACTATGGATGACATACAAATGTATACAGATACATTTTAGAGTGTAGATTAAAATGTCCCTGCTCATCTTCACTACAAGGAACATATTGTACTACTAGCTTCACTACAAGGAACATACAAATGTCCCTAACATACAAATGTCCCTGCTCATCTTCACTACAAGGAACATACTGTACTACTATCATACTCCGTCTGTTCCAAAATATATGTCTTTGTAGAGATTTCCACTATGGATGACATAAAAATGTATACATATACATTTTAGAGTGTAGATTCACTCATTTTGCTCCATATATAGTCCATGGTGGAATCTATACAGACTTGTATTTAGGAACGGAGAGAGTACTTATTAAAGAAGAACGGAAGAGGAGCATGCTAAAGAAGAGCAAGCAGATTTTGGATAATAAAATTTTCATTGCGCAATGCCCACACATGATGAACCAGAGCGCATTAAGAATGCAACTCCCTTTTGTCTCTCTATATGTGCTCCACATGCTTTTCGAAAGTAAAGTAGGAACATTAGCTGACCAATTAAACGTTATCTGTTTTAGTAATATTAGCATCATATCAGATTCATATTTGAGTAACAAGTTTGTAATTATGAGTGGCACGAGCTTGATGGATTCAGCAGTAGTGCTAAAGCAGCTACGATGATGGTACTGAATATAAAGGCATATTGATACGTCTCCAACGTATCTATAATTTTTGACTGTTCCATGCTAGAATATATTCTATTTTGGACATTATTGGGCTTTATTATACACTTTTATATTATTTTTGGGACTAACCTATTAACCGGAGGCCCAGCCCAGAATTGTTGTTTTTTGCCTATTTCAGAGTTTCGCAGAAAAAGAATATCAAACGGAGTCCAAACGGAATGAAACCTTCGGGAACGTGATTTTCGGAATGAACGTGATCCAGAGGACTTGGACCCTACATCAAGACATCAACCAGGAGGGCACGAGGTAGGGGGACGCGCCCTCCACCCTCGTGGGCCCCCAATTGCTCCACCGACGTACTTCTTCCTCCTATATATACCTACGTACCCCCAAACTACCAGATACGGAGCCAAAAACCTAATTCCACCGCCGCAACCTTCTGTACCCGTGAGATCCCATCTTGGGGCCTGTTCCGGAGCTCCGTCGGAGGGGGCATCTATCACGGAGGGCTTCTACATCAACACCATAGCCTCTCCGATGATGTGTGAGTAGTTTAGCTCAGACCTTCGGGTCCATAGTTATTAGCTAGATGGCTCCTTCTCTCTTTTTGGATCTCAATACAATGTTCTCCCCCTCTCTTGTGGAGATCTATTCGATGTAATCTTATTTTGCGGTGTGTTTGTTGAGACCGATGAATTGTGGGTTTATGATCAAGTTTATCTATAAACAATATTTGAATCTTCTCTGAATTCTTTTATGTATGATTGGTTATCTTTGCAAGTCTCTTCGAATTATCAGTTTGGTTTGGCCTACTAGATTGATCTTTATTACTATGGGAGAAGTGCTTAGCTTTGGGTTTAATCTTGTGGTGTCCTTTCCCAGTGACAGTATGGGCAGCAAGACACGTATAGTATTGTTGCCATCGAGGATAACACGAAGGGGTTTATATCATATTGCATGAGTTTATCCCTCTACATCATGTCATCTTCCTTAAAGCGTTACTCTGTTCTTATGAACTTAATACTCTAGATGCATGCTGGATAGCGGTCGATGTGTGGAGTAATAGTAGTAGATGTAGGCAGTAGTCGGTCTACTTGTCTCGGACGTGATGCCTATATACATGATCATACCTAGATATTCTCATAACTATGCTCAATTCTGTCAATTGGTCAACAATAATTCTGTCCTGAGAGAAGCCACTAGTGAAACCTATGGCCCCCGGGTCTATTTTCCATCATATTAATCTTCCAACACTTAGTTATTTTTATTGCCTTTCACTTCACTTTGCATCTTTATCATAAAAATACCAAAAATATTATCTTATCATATCTATCAGATCTCACTCTCGTAAGTGAGCGTGTAGGGATTGACAACCCCTTATCGCGTTGGTTGAGAGGATTTATTTGTTTGTGTAGGTGCGAGGGACTCGTGCGTGGCCTCCTACTAGATTGATACCTTGGTTCTCAAAAACTGAGGGAAATACTTACGCTACTTTGCTGCATCACCCTTTCCACTTCAAGGGAAAACCAACGCAGTGCTCAAGAGGTAGCAAGAAGGATTTTTGGCACCGTTGCCGGGGAGGCTTACGCCAAGTCAAGTCATGATTTGCTCTCCCGACAAGGAGCCATTTCTGGCGCCGTTGCCAGGGAGGTCTACGCAAAAGTCAACATACCAAGTACCCATCACAAACCCTTATCTCCCGCGTTACATTATTCGCCATTTGCCTCTCGTTTTCCCCTCCCCCACTTCACCCTTGCCTTTTTATTCGCCCTCTCTTTCTCGCTCGCCTTCCTTCACCATGTCGGAACCAAAAAGAGTTGGGGGTTCTCTCCCAAGCTTTAGTGCTTTGGACAATCCTTCTATTCTATCTAAACTCATAAATAATAGTATAGAAAAACCTACCGGAGTTGTTAATGAGAGTCCTAATAATTTTGATGAAGATGACTCTGGAATTTTTTGTTATTTACTCGATGAATGTATGAAAGATGCTTGGGATAGGCTGTTAAGGATCCGGGCTAGCTATGTACCCTAATATCAAATTGAGGTTTATCTAAAAGCTTTTATGTTGGGTTGCCCGCTTCGTTCAAACAAGTTTTAGATTCAATTTTTGAAGAGGGTTTTCTTGAAGGGGACCCCATAGATACCTATGAAAAGATGAAAACTATATTTGGGCATCCCATGAATGAGAAAGTTGAATCCACGTCTCTTTTGCTCTCCTACCAAAACGAATCTATTAAAGAGATAAAAGCTAGCCTAGATGCAAATTTCCGCAACATGCTTAATCTTTCTTCTACCATCAATAGCCATATGCTCTATAAAAATAGAAAGACTAATTCCATAGATAACAAGTTTGCTCTTTTCTTCCCTAAAACCAAAGATGGCAATACCTAGTTCTATCCTTGCTATTATGCCTAGCTAGGGGCGTTAAACGATAGCACTTGTTGGGAGGCAACCCAATTTTATTTTAGTTTTTTGCTTTTTGCTTTTGTTTAGGAATAAATCTTTGATCTAGACTCTGGTTAGATGTCTTTTTATGTTTTAATTAGTGTTTGTGCCAAGTTAAACCTATAGGATCTTCTTGGATGATAGTTATTTGATCTTGCTGAAATTCCAGAAACTTTCTGTTCATGAAAGTAATTGTTAAAAAACACCATTACGTGATAAAATATTGATTCCAATTTCTTATGATCAATAAACAAATTGTCTAGGTCGTCCTATTTTGGCTGAATTTTTGGAGTTCCAGAAGTTTGCGTTTGTTACAGATTACTACAGACTGTTCTGTTTTTGACAGATTCTGTTTTTGTGTGTTGTTTGCTTATTTTGATTAATCTATGGCTAGTAAAATAGTTTATAAACCATAGAGAAGTTGGAATACAGTAGGTTTAACACCAATATAAATAAATAATGAGTTCATTACAGTACCTTGAAGTGCTGTTTTGTTTTCTTTTGCTAACGGAGCTCACGAGATTTTCTGTTAAGTTTTGTGTTGTGAAGTTTTCAAGTTTTGGGTGAAATATTTGATGGATTATGGAACAAGGAGTGGCAAGAGCCTAAGCTTGGGGATGCCCATGGCACCCCAAGATAATCTAAGGACACCTAAAAGCCAAAGCTTGGGGATGCCCCGGAAGGCATCCCCTCTTTCATCTACTTCCATCGGTAACTTTACTTGGAGCAATATTTTTATTCACCACATGATATGTGTTTTGCTTGGAGCATCTTGTATGATTTGAGTATTTGCTTTTTAGTTTACCACAATCATCCTTTTTGTACACACCTTTTGAGAGAGACACACATGATTCGGAAATTATTAGAATACTCTATGTGCTTCACTTATATCTTTTGAGTTATATAGTTTTTGCTCTAGTACTTCACTTATATCTTTTAGAGCACGGTGGTGGTTTTGTTTTATAGAAAATATTATTCTCTCATGCTTCACTTAGATTATTTTGAGAGTCTTAAATATCATGGTAATTTGCTTAAATAATCCTAATATGCTAGGTATTCAGGACTAGTAAAAACTTTCTTATGAGTTTGTTGAATACTAAGAGAAGTTTGATGCTTGATGATTGTTTTGAGACATGGAGGTAGTGATATTGAAGTTGTGATAGTTGAGTAGTTGTGAATTTGAAAAATACTTGTGTTGAAGTTTGCAAGTCCCGTAGCATGCACATATGGTAAACGTTATGTAACAAATTTGAAACATGAGGTGTTCTTTGATTGTCCTCCTTATGAGTAGCGGTCGAGGACGAGTGATGGTCTTTTCCTACCAATCTATCCCCCTAGGAGCATGCGCGTAGTGCTTGGTTTTTGATGACTTGTAGATTTTTGCAATAAGTATGTGAGTTCTTTATGACTAATGTTGAGTCCATGGATTATACACACTCTCACCTTTCCATCATTGCTAGCCTCTTCGGTACCGTGCATTGCCCTTTCTCACATTGAGAGTTGGTGCAAATTTTGCCGGTGCATCCAAACCCCGTGATATGATACGCTCTTTCACACATAAACATCCTTATATATTCCTCAAAAAAGCCACCATACCTACCTATTATGGCATTTCCATAGCCATTCCGAGATATATTTCCATGCAACTTTCCACCGTTCCGTTTATCATGACACGTTCATCATTGTCATATTGCTTTGCATGATCATGTAGTTGACATAGTATTTGTGGCAAAGCCACCATTCATAATTCTTTCATACATGTCACTCTTGGTTCATTGCATATCCCGGTACACCGCCGGAGGCATTCATATAGAGTCATACTTTGTTCTAGTATCGAGTTGTAATAATTGAGTTGTAAATAAATATAAGTGTGATGATCATCATTTTCTAGAGCATTGTCCCAAGTGAGGAAAAAAAGGAGAAAGGCCATAAAAAAAGAGAAGTCCCAAAAAAAGAGAGAAAAAGAGAGAAGGGACAATGTTACTATCCTTTTTACCACACTTGTGCTTCAAGGTAGCACCATAATATTCATGATAGAGAGTCTTTTGTTTTTTCACTTTCATATACTAGTGGGAACCTTTCATTATAGAACTTGTCTTGTATATTCCAACAATGGGCTTCCTCAAATGCCCTAGGTCTTCGTGAGCAAGCAAGTTGGATGCACACTCACTTAGTTTCTTTTGTTGAGCTTTCATATATTTATAACTCTAGTGCATTTGTTGCATGGCAATCCCTACTCCTTGCATTAACATCAATTGATGGGCATCTCCATAGCTCATTGATTAGCCTCATTGATGTGAGACTTTCTCCCTTTTTTGTCTTCTCCACACAACCCCCATCGTTATATTCTATTCCACCCATAGTGGTATATCCATGGCTCACGCTCATGTATTGCGTGAAGGTTGAAAAAGTTTGAGATTACTGAAGTATGAAACAATTGCTTGGCTTGTCATCGGGGTTGTGCATGATGAGAACATTCTTGTGTGACGAAAATGGAGCATGACTAAACTATATGATTTTGTAGGGATGAACTTTCTTTGGCCATGTTATTTTGAGAGGACATAATTGCTTAGTTAGTATGCTTGAAGTATTATTATTTTTATGTCAATATTGAACTTTTATCTTGAATCTTTCGGATTTGAATATTCATACCACAATTAAAGAGAATTACATTGAAATTATGGCAAGTAGCATTCCAAATCAAAAATTCTGTTTTTATCATTTACCTACTCGAGGACGAGCAGGAATTAAGCTTGGGGATGCTTGATACGTCTGCAACGTATCTATAATTTTTGATTGTTCCATGCTATACTATATTCTATTTTGGACATTATTTTCCTTTATTATACACTTTTATATTATTTTTGGGACTAACCTATTAACCGGAGGCCCAACCCAGGATTGCTGTTTTTGCCTATTTCAGAGTTTCGCAGAAAAAGAATATCAAATGGAGTCCAAATGGAATGAAACCTTCGGGAACGTGATTTTCGGAATGAACGTGTTCCAGAGGACTTGGACCCTACGTCAAGACATCAACCAGGAGGGCACGAGGTAGGGGGCGCGCCTACTCCCCTCGGCACGCCCTCTACCCTCGTGGGCCCCCTATTGCTCCACCGACATACTTCTTCCTCCTATATATACCTACGTACCCCCAAACTACCAGATAAGGAGCCAAAAACCTAATTCCACCACCGCAACCTTCTGTACCCATGAGATCCCATCTTGGGGCCTATTCCGGAGCTCCGCCAGAGGGGGCATCGATCACGGAGGGCTTCTACATCAACACCATAGCCTCTCCGATGATGTGTGAGTAGTTTACCTCAGACCTTCGGGTCCATAGTTATTAGCTAGATGGCTTCTTCTCTCTTTTTGGATCTCAATACAATGTTCTCCCCCTCTCTTGTGGAGATCTATTCAATGTAATGTTCTTTTGCGGTGTGTTTGTTGAGACCGATGAATTGTGGGTTTATGATCAAGTTTATCTATGAACAATATTTGAATCTTCTCTGAATTCTTTTATGTATGATTGGTTATCTTTGCAAGTCTCTTCGACTTATCAGTTTGGTTTAGCCTAATAGATTGATCTTTCTTGCAATGGGAGAAGTGCTTAGCTTTGGGTTCAATCTTGTGGTGTCCTTTCCCAATGACTGTAGGGGCAGCAAGGCACGTATAGTATTGTTGCCATCGAGGATAACAAGATGGGGTTTCTATCATATTGCATGAGTTTATCCCTCTACATCATGTCATCTTGCTTAAAGCGTTACTTTGTTCTTATGAACTTAATACTCTAGATGCATGCTGGATAGCGGTCGATTTGTGGAGTAATAGTAGCAGATGGAGGTAGGAGTCGGTCTACTTGTCTCGGACGTGATGCCTATATACATGATCATACCTAGATATTCTCATAACTATGCTCAATTCTGTCAATTGGTCAACAGTAATTTGTTCACCCACCGTAAATATTTATGCTCTTGAGAGAAGCCACTAGTGAAACCTATGGCCCCCGGGTCTATTTTCCATCATATTAATCTTCCAACACTTAGTTATTTTTATTGCCTTTTACTTTACTTTGCATCTTTATCATAAAAAATACAAAAAACATTATCTTATCATATCTATTAGATCTCACTCTCGTAAGTGACCGTGTAGGGATTGACAACCCACTACTAGGGAAAAGCCTATACACAGAATCTTACCAGCAGCGCGCTTTAAAATCAGGCGCTGCTGCTAAGTAGCAGTAGCGCGGGTTTTTAAACCTCGCTACTACTAAGTTGATAGTAGTAGTGCTGGTTTTTAACCCTCGCTACTACTAAGCGGTCTCTATGGTGCCCCCCGGGACATGCCATAGTAGTAGCGCGGGTTTTTAACCCTCGCCACTACTAAGTTGATAGCAGTAGCGCTAGTTTTTACCCCTCGCTACTACTAAGCGGTCTCTACCATGCCCCTGGGTCATGCCATAGTAGTAGCGAGGGTTATAAACCCGCGCTACTACTAAGTTTTTACCCCTCGCTACTACTAAGAGGTCTCAACCGTGCCCCTCCGGGACATGACATAGTAGTAGCGAGGGGTAAAATCCCTCGCTACTACAAAAGGTCCCATTT
>NC_041384.1:208712976-208781145 GCF_002162155.2 Triticum dicoccoides | reverse complement strand
AAATGATAAAAACTTCAAAAATTGAAATCCTTCGAGATGTAGTTATGTTACTACATCTACTAGTTAGGAAAATTTTAGAACTTAAATTTGGACATGTTTTGCAAAAAGTGTAGGGAAAATGTAAAACGGCTATAACTTTTGCATACGATATTAGAAAAAAACGTATAATATATCAAAATGTTTCAAAAATTAAAATCCTTTGAGATTTAGTTATGTTCTTACATCTACTAGTTAGGAAAATTTAAAAACTTAAATTTGGACATGTTTTGCAAAAAGTGTAGGGAAAATGTAAAACGGCTATAACTTTTGCATACAATGTCAAAAAAAAACGTATAATATATCAAAATGTTCAGCACGAAAATCCGCATACGATGGAGACCGCCTACGGCCTGTTTGCAAATTTTTAGAATCCTCAAATTCTAAAAGGAAAAAAAGTTATGCTCAAATTTCAGTTTTTTTAATTTTGGTCAAATCTGGTCAAACTGTGGTCAAACTACTTATTCAAGACGTATTAGTGTTAGTAAATAATTATTTCAGTTTTTTGGAATTTTGGTCAAATCTGGTCAAACTGTGGTCAAACTATGGTCAAAATGTGGTCAAACTCCTTATTCAAGAAATATTAGTGTTACTAAATAATTATTGTGGTTTAGAACAATAGTTTTAAACTCAAACAGCAAAATGTGTGACTTCATGCTCAAGCTAAACTCCCGAGGATTAATAGGATTGACATCTTACTATTGTCAGGAAAACAACAAGTGCAGACTTGGAATCGAGGGAGAATAGAACCCGAAAGTTAAGCGTGCTGAGGCTGGAGTAGTAAGAGGATGGGTGACCGTCCGGGAAGTTAGATGATTTGAAATGATGAGGGGTGATTAGAGATTAAATTGAGCAGCGATGAGGGTGATTAGAGATTAGAGGTTAAAATAATTTAGAAATTTGAAAATTCGAAAAAAAAATCCGCGGGTTAGTAGTAGCGCGGGTTTTTACCCATGCTACTACTAACGGACGTAGTAGTAGCGCGGGTGCGCCCGCGCTACTGCTATACGTTAGCTGTAGCACCTTATTAGTAGCGCCGTCCCCCCACGCTGCTAATAGGCCCAAAACCCGCGCTGCTGCTAGGCTTTTCCCTAGTAGTGACCCCTTATCGCGTTGGTTGCGAGGATTTATTTGTTTGTGTCGGTGTGAGGGACTCGTGCGTGGCCTCTTACTGGATTGATACCTTGGTTCTCACAAACTGAGGGAAATACTTACGCTACTTTGCTGCATCATCCTTTCCTCTTCAAGGGAAAACCAACGCAGTGCTCAAGAGGTAGCACATATCTGCAGGCAAGTCGCGTGACTTTTGTCATTTGGGCCAGTCGACCATTTCAGGTGGTTGGATGAAGATCCTACATCTCTTAACCCTTCTTCTTCCTCGTCTCTGATTCTTCCCATAAAGAACACCGCACGGGCCGCTGGCCGAACCACCGACCCCCCCTCCCCCACGCCCTCCCTGAACCTCCCCCACCGCCTGTGTTCCTCCGCCACCCCCACCCCCACCCCCGCCCCCATCCATGTCGAGTTTTCTTCATTTGGCGAGGCCCAACCACTGCTCCCCACAACCACCGTCCCCACCTGAGCCCCGTCCTTCGCACCAGCGAGCTCTCAAAAATGGACTGACCCAATTTTGAAATTTAGTCTACCGTCATTTAACTAGTGTATAGTGTTGAGCATGCCATGGCGGATCAGAAGGTGCAAACCGGACAAAGGCAACTTCGCAACCAATGTTTGCTTTCAACTAACAAGTAAGTGATGGACAAGAAATCATAGTAAAGTAGTGGTGATCTATTTTCTTGCTGCGATAAATAAGTTGAGTAGATATGAAAGAGTACCGCCTCTGGTGCGGCGCCATGTATGCATCTACTGAGAATTTGACGAAGCTATGGTAGTGATGCCAATCGGTGGCGTGGAAGCAGATCTAGGAGGGTAGACGGTGGCCGCGGGGTGCGGTGGATGAGACGGTCGTAGGACCAGCGACGGCAAGGTGGACGACGGTGGGTATGAAATGAGAGAACAGGATGCAAGGATCCCGGTCCGAAGCCATGGATGAGAGAGGTCGATCTCTTGTAATGGATGATGACATTGGGGTATCAGCTCCGACATGGTGGAGGAGGACGACGGTGGATGGGGTGGCGGACGGAGGAGGCTGGGGCGAGAGGGTGTTTTCGCGCCCACTTAGTACGAATGGGGAAATCGAGGGAGAGAGGAAGGGGGAACCATGTCTTCAGGGCGTGCTTGTCTCAAATGCGAGGAAATTTACAAACTTAGCCCCCGTTTAAAATTTCCTACATCACAGCAATATTAGTCCGTTGGGGATAGGACGGTAATCTCGCATACACCAAATATTTGCCGACGAGAGTTTGTCTTGGCGCCCACCATGTATGAATCAGGGAGGGAGTCGATTTCGTCTGAGGAGATACTGTGTTTTGGTGCCTACCATGCATGAATCCAGGTGAGAGGCGGTTATGCCACGTTTGAGTGAAATTACAAACCTACCCCTATCGAAACCTATAGAAATCGAGTCGGTAGGCTTTGCGTGTCAGGGATAGGCAGTAATTTCCATCTCGCAGATTTTGGTTTTGGGCGGTTACTGCGACTTTCCCCGCTTTGTTCAAATTTTTGTAGAGCAAGAGTGCACGTTTACCATGCCAACTCAATTCGAATCCAGTTTGTATTATATTTTTAACGGGTAGGATCCATTTTTATTGGAATAAAATTCTATATACATCATTTTTTACATATACTTTCAAAAGCACAACAAAGAATTATGCTCCTTTATATATATATAATATGATTTACAAATACAATGATCTCAAAATCATAAGGTTGAATTTAAATTTTTTAAACCAAATTATGTTCTACTAAAATGTTTGGATCAGTAATATCTACATATTGAATAACATAGATGCGCGTGAATTCATATGAGTATGCATGTTTGATAGATCAATTTTGGTTCGAGTATGAATTACATGTATCATAATCTCGAATTCAAATATTTGAATCCCTTTTATGTTGACTCCTTTCACGCCCATCTCTCTCGCATGCTCCTTCATGTAGCTATCACTCTCTTTTCTCCAACTCACCCGCACGCTCACTTCATGTTTCTCCTATTTTCGCAAACATAGTCTCTCGACGTCTCCCTTGAGAAGTGTCACACTCTCCCTATCATTATACATTACATGGTTTTCATTATCTCTCATGTCTCTACCATTCTCTGGTATCACTAGGTACCTAAGCTTTCCTTTTCACCGCCACACACACAATCTCTCTCGCTTTCACTTTGTCTTTCTCTCTAGGGGTTCTCTCACACACCCTTTATCTCTCTAGATATGACTCATACCACTCAAAATTACTCTCTCCCGTAGACACAGCATCTTTTGCGGTCTCCTTTCCATCTCCATCCGAGTTATAAAACTGACATTATTCATTTGTTTACTGACCAGACAAACTCCCCCTCTCTCTCTCTCTCACACACACACACAACTCCCGCTTCCACTCCCCTTCCCGACTATCATCTCTCTCTGTCACACACAAAACTCATGCTTTCGCACCCCGACTCGTATTTCTCTCACAAACATTGACCGATAGCCTCCGGATAGGTTTATACACCCACACACTCACGCTTCCACTATCGCGTACATGTCTCTCTCGCGCTCCTTGTATCTATGTAGATTCTTCGTCCCTTCTTGAGACACGCCCGCTCGATCGTGCACACACACACTATCGCCTCATTTTAAGCAGATACCTCTCTCACACACACTCTTTGTGTCTTTGTCACACATGCACTCTGTCCTCCTCCTCTCTCCCTCTCTCACACACACACAACACACACACGCATGGGCTTTTTGCAACAACTAGCAAGATGCCCATGCCTTGCACGGAACATCAAGATGCATTTGTATGAGTAGTTTATCTTGTGGGAGAAAAGGATGAACGAGGGAAGGCCTTATTTGCAAATGTGGAGAGGGGTGTGGGTATATTTTTGCAAAATTGCCATAGTTTCCTTCCTATCTGTCAGAGATAAATCGGACGGCCTGTATTGCAGGATGGCAGGCACACCATCATCACCAACTCTTTTTTTATCTCTACTCTTATAAAAAGCATAGTCGGTGATGATGGTGTGCCTGCCATCCTGCAATATAGGCCGTCCGATCTATATCTAACGGATAGATAGGAAACTATGACAATTTATGCGCACTCCTCTCCACATTTGTATATAAGGCCTTCCCTCGTTCATCCTTTTGTCCCACAAGATCTTTATGTTCTGTGCAACGCACGAGCATCTTGCTAGTAAGAGTAGAAATTAGAGATATACCACTTCTGAATCTTGAAACCAACCACATTCCTCCCTTATCTCATCAAAACCACGAAAGGAATATATTTTGAGTGAAACAACATATTTTTAGTGATATACGTATTTCAAAACTAGACTCTTTTTTCTATAAAATCGGTGAATATGTATTAATCTACTTTCATCGTGTGGCAATGCATTGGCACATTGCTAGTAGTTATTACTAGTGTATAATGTTTTGGACACCAGACAAACGGTGGAGTACATATACGAAGATAACAGGCGCACGCACGCTGTCGGCTCTCGCTGTCTCGCACACATGTGAGTTACGTAAAAGTACAGTTAAGAAATAAACCCTAAAACCCTATGTCGGGGGAAACAACACCTATGGGATCCCGGGGAATCCCTTCTACGGTTGGCGGGGCGTGGAGCTACGCAAAGAGCAGGTCTAAAAGATCAACGCAAGGGGATTTTTACCCAGGTTCGGGACGCAAACGATGCGTAAAACCCTAGTCCTGCTTGTCTGTGTTTATTTGGTGTTCTTGAGCTCTTGAACTAGTTGTGGTGCATACCTAATCCAAAAAGTCCCAATCCTTCCACAGTACGTCTCGGGACTCCTTTTATATGTCAAAGGCGTCGCCACAGTAGCACACAGGAGGTGGAAAGTATCTAGAGTGTACAAGTTTATCGCCTGACACCATAGGATAAACACATTTAATGCGCTGCCTACGTGCCCTTTTGCTTTATCAGGGATGGCAACAGAGCTCGTCCCGTCCGTCGCTGCCTCGCCTTGCTTCGACGCGCATCCAAGCTGACGAGGCATGCAGCGCCATGCTGGCTGGCTGGCTGTTGTGCTGGTGCAGCGACCGGGTCTTCACGAAGATCTGCATGCCACCACGCAGGTGCTTGACTAGTTGGCCTAGAAGCTGCAAGCTGCCGTGCAAGCGTTTGCCTAGTTCGCGGGCTGGTTGCCGCATCGAAATGGCCGAGGGGCAGCGGAACATTGGTGGGCGCGGGCCTAGCCATGGCCCCGGAGATGCCCCCGGCACGAGTGTTGCCGGGGTCTCGCGGGCATCCCCGGCAAGGATCCTGCCGGGGGTCTCGCGGCCGTCCCCGACAAGGGTCTTGCCGGGGGTCTTCATCTGTCCACGACAAGGATCTTGCCGGGGGTCTTCGTCTTCTAGTTTTTATCTAGACTTGCAGGCCTTTGGTCTTCACAAAGATCTGCATGCCACCACGCATGCGCCCCCGAGTCTTGGTCTTGACGTTGTCGAGGGTGTCAGAACTCTTAGGCCCAAGGGTGGCGGTCTTGCTGGTGTGGGGCAAGTCGCCCCGGCAACGCTCTTGCCGGGGCTACGCAGGCTGCCCCAGCAAGGGCCTTGCCGGGGGAAGTCCATCTTGCCCCTTTGCTCCTCACGCCTCTGGCTTGAGTACTACCTTGGCAGTCTTGCACCTTCCAATCCTCTGCCCTGCCAAGCATGGCCGGAGGTGTGGCCACGACCACCTGTGCACAAGTAAAGGGGTATAGAAAGGAACCTACTTTTGTACACCGACAGGAGCCCCCGGGCCTGGGCCACACATAAGTGTGAAGCGTTGTTGGGCCAGGCCCAGAACGGTGTGCGGGTACGCGTGGCAGATTTTTAACCTCCTTAGTCGCCAGTTGCGCTTCCGCACGACCCGCATTGAGTGCATGACATGGGGGTCGTGCGTGGAACGGTCGCAGCACGCTTGCGTCACCCTGTGGTGAATAGTAAAGAGGTGGCCCATGCCTTCCCCATAAAAAATAGGAAGCCATAGGGGCGCGACTCATTTAAAAAGTGGACTCCGGTCGTGGCCTTCATGGGGCCCGCGCCCCACGATCACGGGGTGGAAAACAGTCGTTCCACTTGTGTTCTTAATTCCGGCCCGCCTGCCAAGTGTCCCCCATGCCCCAGGGAGGGTAGGTGGCGGATACGGAGGGCACGGGCCTTAACGCCGAGGCAGGAAGCTAGGCATTGCTGATTGGAGCAGCGGGTCGGTCCTGATTCCCTGCGCCTCTGGCGGCCGGATTGGTCGAGTGGGGCGGCCGCCCTTAGGTTAGGGTGTCGATCCCCGGCTCTACCCCTCTATAAAAAGGGGAGAGGGACAGTGTCCTTCTGCATTCATTTCCTTCCTGTTGGTCCCTTACTTCCACTCGCCATGGTGAGAGGGCGCGCCGATGCTCCAATGACAACGACGAGGGCTTCTGCTCGACAGCATGTCCCCCTCCTCCGAAGCTCATGGCAGCCGGCCCGCTGTGAGAGGAAGAGGGAGGGGGCGAGGCCGAGGCCGCCGTGGCGCTCGGGGGAGAGGAAGACGGGGGCCAGCGGCTCCCCTCCCCAATGGAGGGCCACGACGGAGACCAGCCCCGCGAGTTCTTGATCAGGCTGTACAAGCCAGCAAGCCACTGTGCGGTCACCTCCATCTCCCCACCCCGTTCGCTCGAGAAATTGAGCCTGACACGCCATAGGACTTGGGGCTGCACATGAGGGGGCGTGAGAACGGTGGCATGCGGGTCGACGTCGACTTCCCCGCCCTCACGTCATGTAACTCTGCCGTGGGTGGAAGACCTTTGCCCGCGCCCATAGCCTTTCGGAGGGGCACGTTCTCTAGTTCAAATTAATGGAGAACGGCTTGCTCTCCGTCAAGGTCTTTGGGCACTTGGGTGCTGCGCGGAGAGCTCCACCGACAACAAAACTTCCTCCTCGGGCGACAGTGATGAGGAGGACAGCGACAACGATGATGAGGGTAGCGGGAGGGAGGACACCGATTCCGACTCCGGCTAAGCATCGGCGGTAGCACCATCATCTGCATCGCCCTCCTCCCTCGGCCACTCACCTTGCCGAGGGGCATCCTCACCATGCTCTCCGTCGGCGCGTTCCCGTTGCCCCTTCTTTGCCTTCACCTGCCGCACTTGGGAGGAAAGGGGAAAGAACGGAGATCATGGGGCACTTATCTTTCTTTTTGCTTGTAGGCACTTGCCAAATCTTAATTTCTATGTAATATAATCTCATGAGCCCATGCCTATGTCCTGTAACATTCGTACTTGTATCAGCATGTTAATGAAAAAGACCAGCCTTGCCGGGAACCCATGCATGGTTATGTCCATGTAGAGGTGAAATGCCTCCTTAATGCAAATAAACAAGTCTTCCCAGCAAGCTATCTTGCCGGTGCCCTCTGCGCCTTCCGGAGACTCACATCTGCCGGGTTACAGACAAAGGGTCAAGCCCCTCGTCAATCTCCTTTTTAGCAAAGGCTACTACGACCATTCTGACCGAAGCAGCGTTCGGGCCAAGGATGGGAGCACCTAAGTTTAAAAGAGAGTGGCCAGGTTTTCTAATGCACAAGTCACAGGTTATGAACAGGAATGGGCAAGAGGTGAACTTTATCTGTTTGCTTTGTTGGGGATCGCCGTGCCAGGCAGTCTTCCCAATCTGTTACCACTTATTCAGTACTTGCAGAGAATACCTTGCTGAAAACTGCTTATCATTTCCTTCTGCTCCTCGTTGGGTTCTACACTATTACTTATCGAAAGGACTATGATAGATCCCCCGACACTTGTGGGTCATCACTCGCTACCAGCAAGCCTTGCGCCGCTAGCATACCCAGAAGGTTCACACCTGAAGCCTTGAGGAAGGCGACCTTGTTCTTCGGCGAATCCAATCCGCCAAGAGTTCAAACAAGTTGAGGCCAAAGTGGGAAGGCCCTTATCGGGTAATACGAGTCACCAGGCCCGGTGCAGTCCGCCTGGAGACCAAAGATGGCATTTTGGTGAGCAATTCCTGGAATATCGAACATCTTTGCAAGTTTTACCCCTAAGGCACGGTTGCTAGGAGCCCCAGCAACCACCCTTTTTGTACTAGCCTTGCCGGCAAGGCTTGTAACCCTATGTACAAAGCCAGGCGCAAACCCTGTGCGCAGTCAGGGAAAGAAATCCCTTAGTATGTACAGTTTCCCGTTGATTTCCATGTTTATGTGTATACATATATGCATGCTTGTCCAGGATATTGTACTACTTTTTGATTCCAACAAATGTTAATGGACCGCCAAGGTTCCATGCTCCTGCCCTCTCTTCTTTCCAGCTACGGCAAGGACGCTCGATCCCGCCAAGGACCCGGCTCCGGCAAGAAGTTGAGAAGACTGCCCGGCATGGCGGTCCCTGTCAAACCAAACAGATAAAGTTTACCTCTTGCCCATTCATGTTTGTAACCTGTGATTTGTGCATTAGAAAACCTCGCCACTCTCTTTTAAAACTCGGGTGCTCCCATCCATAACCCGAACGCTGCTTTGGTCAGAATGGTCGCAGTAGCCCTTGCTAAAAGGAGAATGACGAGGGGCTGGACCCTTTGTCTGTAACCCAGCAGATGTAATTCTCCGGCAGGCACATAGTGCACCGGCAGGACAGCTTGTCGGGAGGACTCATTTATTTGCATTAAGGAAGCATTTTGCCTCTGCATGGACGTATACATGCATGGGTTCCCGGCAAGGCTGGTCTTTTTCATTAACATGCTGATACAAGTACGAATGTTACGGGACACAGGCATGGGCTCGAGAGATTACATTGTTTAGAAATTAAGATTTGACAAGTGCCTACAAGCTAAAAGAAAGATAAGTGCCTCACCATCTATGTTCTTGCCCCTTTCCTCCCAGGTGCAGTAGGTGAAGGCAAAGAAGGGGCGACGAGGAGCGCGCCGATGGAGAGCACGGCGAGGATGACCCTCGGCAAGGCACGTGGCCGAGGGAGAAGGGCGATGCAGATGACGGTGCTGCCGCCGATGGTCAGCCGGAGTCGGAATTGGCGTCCTCCCGCCCGCTACCCTCATCGTCGTTGTCGCTGTCCTCCTCGTCACTGTCGCCCGAGGAGGAAGTTTCATTTTCGGTGGAGCTCTCCGCGCTATACCTTAAGCGGGTTCCCAAGTGCCCAAAGACCTTGATGGAGAGCAGACTGTTCTCCATTAATTTGAACTGGAGAACGTGCCTCTCCAACAGGCTATGGGCGCGGGCCAAGGTCTTCCACCCATGACGGAGATACATGATGTGAGGGGCGGGGAAGTCAATGTCGACCCACATGCCGCAGTTCCCGCAGCCCCTCATGTGCAGCCTCAAGGCCTGTGGCAGGTCTAGCTCCATTTCCCGTGCGAACGGTGTGGGGAAGCGGAGGTGACCGCACACTGGCTTGTACAGCTTGATGAAAACTCGCGGGAGTGGTCTCCGACGTGGCCCTCCATTGGGGGGGGGAGCCGCTAGCGGAAGCGCGGCTGATGCGCCGCCCCGTCCTCCTCTCCCCTGAGTGCCACGACGGCCTCGTCCTCGCCCCCTCCCTCTTGCTCTCACAGCGGGCTTCGCCGCCATGAGCTCCAGAGGAGGGGGTACACGCTGTCGAGCAGAAGCCCTTGTCGCCGCCATTGGAGCGACGGTGCACCCTCTCACCATGGTGAGTGGAAGAAAGGGACCAAGCAAGAAGGAGAAGAATGCAGAAGAACGTTGTCCCTCTTCCCTTTTTATAGAGGGGCAGGGACGGGGCTCGGCCCCCCAACCTAAGGGCGGCTGCCCCACTCGACCAATCCGGCCGCCAGGGGCGTAGGGAATTAGGACCGACCCGCTGCTCCAATCAGCAACGCCCGGCTTCCCGCCTTGGCGGTAAGGCCCGTGCCCTCTGTATCCGCCACCTACCCTCCCTGAGGCATGGGGGACGCATGGCAGGCGGTCCGGAATTAAGAAGACAAGTGGGACGACCATTTTCCACCCCGTGATCGTGGGGTGCGGGCGCCATAAAGGCCACGACCCGAGTCCACTTTGTAAATGAGTCGCGCCACTGCGGCTTCCTCTTTTTTAAGGTGAAGACGCGGGCCTCCTCTTTACTGTTCATCGCAGGTCGACGCAATCGTGCTGCAACCATTCCACGCATGACGCCCACATCACGCACTCAATATGGGTTGTGGGGAAGCGCAACTGGCGAGCGAGGAGGATGAAACTCTGCCACGCATGCCCGCGCACAGTGCTGGGCCTGGCCCAACAACACTTCGCACTTATGTGTGGCCCAGCGCCGAGGGCTCCTGTCGGTGTACAATAGTAGGGGCCTTTCTGTACCCCTTTACTTGTGCACGGGCAGTCGTAGCCACACCTGTGGCCATGCTTGGCGGGGCAGAGGAAGGGAAGGTTCAAGACTGCTAAGGTAGTACTCAAGCCAGAGGCGTGAAGAGCAAAGGGGCAAGATGGACTTCCACTAGCAAGGCCCTTGCCGGGGCGGCCTACGTAGCCCCGGCAAGAGCCTTGCCGGGGCGACTTGCCCAATACCAACGAGGCCACCACCCTTGAGCCTGAGAGCTCTGACGCCATCGATAACGCCGAGACCAAGACTCGGGGGCGCCTGCGTGGTGGCATGCAGAACTTTGTGATGACCCAAGGCCTGCAAATCAATTTGAGAACCAGAAGACGAAGACCATCGGCAAGATCCTTGCCAGGGACAGATGAAGACCCCCGGCAAGATCCTTACCGTGGACGCCCGCGAGACCCCGGCAAGACCCTTGCCTGGGGGCACTTGCGGGGCCGCGGCCAGGCCCGCACCTGCCAACATTTTTCTGCCCCGCGGCCGTTCTGACGCGGAAACCAGCCCGCCAACTAGGCAAGCACCTGCGTGCCAGCATGCAGCTTCTAGGCCAACTAGTCAAGCACCTGCGTGGTGGAATGCAGATCTTCGTGAAGACCCTGTCACCACACTAGCACAGCAGCCAGCCAGCCAGCGTGGCGCTGCATGCCTCGTCAGCTTGGACGTGCGTCGATGATAGGTGAGGCGGTGATGGATGGGACGAGCTCTGTTGCCACCCCCGATAAAGCAAGAGGGCACATAGGCAGCGCATTAAATGCATTTTTCCTATGGTGTCAGGTGATAAACTTGTACAATATAGATACTTTCCACCCTCTGTGTGCCACGGTGGCGACCCCTTTGACATATAAAAGGAGGCCCGAGGCATACTGTGGAAGGATTCGGACTTTTTGGACTGGGAATGCACCGCAGCTAGTCCAAGAGCTCAGGAACACTAAATATACACAGACAAGCAGGACTATGGTTTTACGCATCATTTGCAGCCCGAACCTAGGTAGAAATCCCCTTTCGCTAATCGATAGACCTGCTCTTTGCGTAGCTCCATGCTCCGCCAACCGTAGAAGGGATTCCCCGGGATCCCATAGGTGTCGTTTTCCCTGACAACACTTGTCTCTTCACCTTTACCTCCTTTAAATATTGTGGTTCATCATAGTTAATTGATGTCTAATCCTGTAATTACTGAACATATTGTATTGGCAATTTTATTTATGGATTCGTTGTTGAACCATTGTGTTGAGAATTTGAATTGCATGTTTCATATTTCTAAATTTCCAATTCGAATAGTAAATTACATGCAAAAAGAAAAATATACAGGAGCTAATAAAATAATGTGCGCATGGTTAGAAAGAAAACAGCGTGTGCAATGTTAAAAGAGAACAGACGGTCATGGAACTTTGAAAATGGTTCTGGCAGTGCGCTTGTGATGGAAAGCCCAAAGCCACACAGTTTTCTTCATCAAATCGTGTGTGATGTAGTTGATAAAAGCAAATAGTTAACCAAGGCAGAGCGCGTGTGATAGTTACACCTTTCACACACGACCTATACATAAAACTGTGAGGGATGTACGTACGAACGGAAAGGTTTTCCCTGTATTGACTGTGTGGGATGTACATAAGAACAGAAACGTAATCCTTGGATTGACTGTGTGTGATATACATGCGAACATAAATGTTTTTCTTGGATTCACCGTGTGGGATGTATGTACGAATGAAAATGATTGGGTTTCGATGCCTCGCCCGATCGCACACGAGCCTGTGTTCTAGGAGGGCCTATCCCGACGGTTTCTGGTCGTGTGGGAAGGGCCCCCTATCGCCCACACTCGCTCGGCGACGGTTCCAAATATGATCACAGAAAGGGTTAAAAACCGTTTGTATAACACCTCATTGTACCAGTGTTTGTGTAGGTATTAGGTGATTTGTGCGTTGTCTCCTACTGGATTGATACCTTGGTTCTCAAACTGAGGGAAATACTTATCTCTACTTTGTTGCATCACCCTTTCCACTTCAAGGGAAAAACCAACGCAAGCTCAAGAAGTAGCAGGAAGAATTTCTGGCTCTGTTGTCGGGGAGATCTAAACCAAGTCAAGACATACCATGTACCCACATAAACTCTCATATCTTGCATTACATTATTCGCCATTCGCCTCTCATTTTCCTCCCCCCACTTCTAAAACGATTTTCGAAAAGATTTGCCTTTTCTTTGCCTCTCTTCTGTTCGCCTTCTTCGTTTGCTTTTTGTGTGTTAGATTGCTTGCCTTTATGGCTCAACCAAAGAACATTGATCCTCACTTTAGGAGTTTGGAAGAAATTGAAAATAATGTTAGGAGCTTCATGTCTTTACAATTTGAGCATAATAGTTTCTTTAGAAACAAGCTTAAGGAGCAGAAAAGTTTTTTGGAGTACATGAATAAAGAGCTCTATGATATGTCTAAGGAATTTTATGGTTTGAAATCTCAGCTTGCTCATCTCGAGAATCTAGTAGGCCAAATTTCTGATGAACAAGCTACCTTAGTAAATAAGATGGCCGCTAAACCGGAAGCTTTAAATAATGATGAAGATCTTAAAGTGATTGATGTGATTCCTATTTAATATTTCTTTTCCAATATAAATCTTGATAAAGATGGGACTAGAGATGAGTCAACTTTAGTTAAAAGGCGTCCCAATGATTTGGAGTTTTTAGATCTTGATGCTAAAATTGATAAAAGTGGGATTGGAGAGGTCAAAACTTTAAGTAGCAATGAACCCACTCTTTTGGATTTCAAGGAATTTAATTATTATAGTTGTTCTTTAATAGATTTTATTTCCTTTTTGCAATCCATGTTGAATTCTCCACATGCTTATAATCAAAACAAAGCTTTTACTAAACATATTATTGATGCTATGATGCAATCTTTTGAAGAAAAGCTTGAATTGGAAGTTTATATCACTAGAAAACTTTATGATGAGTGGGAAGCTACTATTAAGATTAAGATTAAAAATTATGAGTGCCATGATTTGGGTGATTTGGGTGCTAGTGTTTCCACGATTCCAAAAACTTTATGTGATGTGCTAGGTTTCAGTGAATTTGATGGTAGTTCTTTAAATTTGCATATTGCGGATTCCATTATTAAGAAACCTATGGGAAGGATTAATGATGTTCTTGTTGTTGCAAATAGGAATTATGTGCCCGTAGATTTCATTCTTCTTAATATAGATTGCAATCCTACATGTCCTATTATTCTTGGTAGACCTTTCCTTAGAACGATTGGTGCAATTATTGATACGAAAGAAGGAAACATTAGATTTCAATTTCTGTTAAGGAATGGCATGGAACAAATTTCCAGAAAGAAAATTAAATTGCCATATGAATCTATTATGAGAGCCACTTATGGATTGCATACCAAAGATGACAATACCTAGATCTATTCGTGTTTTATGCCTAGGCATTAAATAATAGCACTTGTTGGGAGGCAACCCAATTTTATTTTTGTTCTTGCTTTTTAGGTTCTGTTTTGCAATAAATAATTCATCTAGCCTCTGGTTAGATGTGGTTTTTTGTTTTAATTAGTGTTTGGGCCAAGTAAAGACCTTTGGGATGGCTTACGGTGATAGTTGATTTGATCTTGGAGAAAAATAGAAACTTTTGCGTTTTGGAAAACAATTCTCATTTTTAACAGAAGCATGATAAAATACTGATTATTTTTGTAGAAGATTAATAAACAAAATTCTTAGTTTGTCCTATTTTTCAGAATTTTTGGAGTTACAGAAGTATTCAAGAGTTACATATTGCTACAGACTATTTTGTTTTTGACACATTATGTTTTCTATGTGTTGTTTGCTTATTTTGATGATTCTATGAGTAGTATCGGGGGGTATGAACCATCGAAAAATTGGAATACAGTAGATATTACACCAATATAAATAAAGAATGAGTTCACAACAGTACCAAAAGTGGTGATTTATTTCTTATACTAACGGAGCTTATGAGATTTTCTATTGAGTTTTGTGTTGTGAAGTTTTCAAGTTTTGGGTAACGATTTGATGCACCATGAAATAAGGAGTGGCAAGAGCCTAAGCTTGGGGATTCCCAAGGAACCCCAAGGTAATATTCAAGGATAACCAAGAGCCTAAGCTTGGGGATGCCACGGAAGGCATCCCCTCTTGCGTCTTTGTCTATCGGTAACTTTACTTGAGGCTATATTTTTATTCACCACATGATATGTATTTTGCTTGGAGCGTCTTGTATGATTTGAGTCTTTACTTTTTAGTTTTCCACAATCATCCTTGTTGTACATACCTTTTGAGAGGGACACACATGAATCGTGATTTATTAGAATACTCTATGTGCTTCACTTATATCTTTTGAGATAGGCAATTTTGCTCCATGCTTCGCTGATATCTTTTTAGAGCACGGCGGTGGTTTTATTTTATAGAAATTATTGAACTCTCATGCTTCACTTATATCATTTTGAGAGTCCATTAGAATAGCATGGTAATTTTCTTTGGTTATAAATTTAGTCCTAATATGATAGGCTTCCAAGAGGGATATAATAAAAACTTTCATATAAAGTGCATAGAATACTCTGAGAAGCTTGTTTCTTTTTTGATTGTTTTGAGATATAAATATGGTGATACTAGAGTCATGCTCGTGAGTAATTGTGGAGTGTAGAAATACTTGTGTTAAAGTTTGTGATTCCCGTAGCATGCACGTATGGTGAATCGTTTTGTGATGAAGTCCGAGCATGATTTATTTATTGATTGTCTTCCTTATGAGTGGCAGTCGGGGATGAGAGATGTTATTTTCCTATCAATCTATCCACCTAGGAGCATGTGCGTAGTACTTTGTTTCGATAACTAATAGATTTTTGCAATAAGTATGTGAGTTCTTTATGACTAATGTTGAGTCCATGGATTATATGCACTGTCGCCCTTCCACCATTGCTAGCCTCTCTAGTGTCGCGCAACTTTCACTGGTACCTTAAACCCATCATATACCTTCCTCAAAACAGCCACCATACCTAACTATTATGGCATTTCCATAGCCAGTCTGAGATAGATTGCCATGCACCTTTCCACTGTTCCATTTATTATGACACGTTCCATCATTATCATATTGCTTTGCTTGATCATGTAGTTGACATCATATTTGTGGCAAAGCCACCTTTCATAATTCTTTCATACATGTCACTCTTGATGCATTGCACATCCTGGTACACCGTCGGAGGCACTCATATAGAGTCATATTTTGTTCTAAGAATCGAGTTGTAAGTAAATAAAAGTGTGATGATCTTCATTATTAGAGCATTGTCCAATGATAGGAAAGGATGATGGAGACTATGATTCCTTCACAAGTCGGGATGAGACTCCGGACAAAAAAAAGAGGACAAAAAAAATGAGAGAAGGACCAAATAAAAAAATGAGAGAAAAGAGAGAAGGGACAATGTTACTATCCTTTTACCACACTTGTGCTTCAAAGTAGCACCATCATCTTCATGATAGAGAGTCTCCTATGTAGTCACTTTCATATACTAGTGGGAATTTTTAATGATAGAACTTGGCTTGTATATTCCAATGATGGGCTTCCTCAAATTGCCCTAGGTCTTTATGAGGAAGCAAGTTGGATGCACACACACTCAATTTTCTTTTTGAGCTTTCATAAAATTATAGCTCTAGTGCATCTGTTGCATGGCAATCCCTACTCACTCACATTGATATCTATTGATGGGCATCTCCATAGCCCGTTGATACGCCTAGTTGATGTGAGACTATCTCCCTCTTTTTGTCTTCTTTACAACCACCCTATTCTATTCCACCTATAGTGCTATGTCCATGGCTCACGCTCATGTATTGCGTGAAAGTTGAAAAGGTTTGAGAACATCAAAAGTATGAAACAATTGTTTGGCTTGTCATAGGGGTTGTGCATGATTTGAATATTTTGTGTGGTAAAGATGGATCATAGCCAGACTATATGATTTTGTAGGGATAAACTTTCTTTGTCCATGTTATTTTGAGATGACATAATTGCCTTGTTAGTATGCTTGAAGTATTTTTTTATGTCAATATTAAACTTTTGTTTTGAATCTTATGGATCTGAACGTTCATTCCACAATAAATCAAATTACACGAATAAATATGTTAGGTAGCATTCCACATCAAAAATTCTGTTTTTATCATTTACCTACTCGAGGACGAGCAGCAATTAAGCTTGGGGATGCTTGATACGTCTCCGATGTATCTATAATTTTTGATTGTTCCATGCTATTATATTATCTATTTTGGAAGTTTTATATGCATTAATATGCTATTTTATATTATTTTTGGGACTAACCTATTAATCTAGAGCCCAGTGCCAGTTCATGTTTTTTCCTTGTTTTTGAGTTTCACAAAAAGGAATATGTAGCGACCCGACCTCAAACGGCCAAGCCTCTGTGTATCCGTGCCATCCCTGGATCGGTATGCTGGCACACACAGTACATCAATGTATATATCAAAGTGCAATCACATGTATAAATAACGTAAAACTGATATATACCTCATAAGTCTCAGCATAAACAAACATAAGGGTGTGGAGTCCATCAACGCCAACGGCAAGTTGAGTGTAGACCGTAACCCTACAATGTAAGTCTTACTCGTCGTAGAAAATTCCTGCAACATAAGACGTTGCAGCCCTGTAGATCAGTACATTGAATGTACTGGCAAGTCACATCATAAGAATAATGAACCTATTTATACATGCAATTTGGCTGGTGGAAAGCTCTAAGTTTAGTTTTTGCATAAAGCTAGTTTTTCCCTAGAATAAAAGACATTATTCTACCACTACTTTACAGCATAGGGTGAGTTGGTAAACCCAACTTAATCCATTCCCAAGGTTTCATTTAAAACCCAACTGTTTAATTAAGAGTGATGAGATCTCCAAGCATTTCCACTACTAGATGCTCAAGTTGTCCGTAACCGAGGACACGGCTAATCGATTAGGTTTTAACACTCTGCAGAGGTTTGTGCACTTTTCCCCACAAGACTCGATCGCCTCCCTTGAAGTTCTCACACTGCCTGGCATTTGAGAACAGGATGACCGAGACATAGCCTTTCGAAAACGTTTCCCCTTAACCCACGGATAGGCCGGTACACCTACATCATTCTACATCTGCTAGCCCATCCCGGAAGGGGTCACACTATCTACTCAACTAAGCCAGAGCCCATATTGGCTTGTGGCTGCACACGTAAGCTTCTAGACGTGAGAATACAATTGATCAATTTGAGCCGGGGCGGACGGACCACTAGTGGTGCACCACCCTGGATTTCCCATGCATGCTCCCACTGTACTTCGCCACCATTCAAACCAAACCTCCGCCAAGGTAGTTCATTAAGTTATCTTGGTTCTACTTACTACTTTGTGTCAGGACCCCGATTCCAAGTCACATCGATCTAGCTGGTAACACCTCATATCACTTTGCAGCCTGATGCACGGTATTCCCACGGGTGTCGCCTTACCATGGCCCGGGACCGT
Source organism: Triticum dicoccoides (assembly GCF_002162155.2). Lineage (NCBI taxonomy): Eukaryota > Viridiplantae > Streptophyta > Magnoliopsida > Poales > Poaceae > Triticum > Triticum dicoccoides. The sequence continues at coordinate 208,763,206 of NC_041384.1, read as the reverse complement.
TTGCGCCTTTTCGCTCACGTATATGATAGTGTTGCTAGCATCCATATGATAGAGAACTAGGGCCGACATGGCTAGTCGTGAACCCAAATCGGCACCAACCTATGGGGACAGGCATACATGAATCACATCGAGCATGTTGGTCAGCAGCGTGTGAATCCGGGCTATAGCACTGGGCTAACAGGACTCCAGGAACCCGGGCTGTAGTAGGCTAGGCAGGACTCCGGATGTCACCGCGTGACATTTCCCCGAAGGGACAGACACAGGAACGAAGTGAAACACATGCCGGCCAGTCAAGTGTCCTGAGCAGTAGTGCTGGGCTAGCAGGACTCCGGTGAACGGGGCTGTAGCGGCCTAATATGGCTCATGGAAGCACTAGACTACATTTCCCCATAAGAGAGACTGCCAAGGATAAACAACTAGATTGTCGGATCCCACACATACCAAGCATTTCAATCATACACACAATATGCTCGATTTGTGTAAATACCACATGGCATCACAACATAACTCTACGACTCAAGTATTTATTCATTAGGCTCCGAGGAGCAAGATATTACAAACATGGGTCTCATGACCCAACATTCAGAGCATACAAGTCAAAGCACACGCGGAAGCTTAACTTGTCTGAGTAAAGAAACTACAAAAGAAGAAGGCTCAGAAGCCTGACTATCTACAAGACCCTCCCAAGGGTACAAGATCGTAGCTGAGGTAACAAGCTAAACGTCGAAGTCAAAGTGGAACTACTAGTGATACTGACGTCTCTTTGCAAAACATAAATTAAGCAAACGTGAGTTCAAATGTACCCAGTGAGACTTACATCAGAACTAGCTACATATGCATCATTATCAACAAAAGGGATGGTGGGGTTTAACTACAGCAAGCCAACTTTTGACTCAGTGGCTAACCTGAACTACGACTGCAAGTAACTCTTTTGAGGTGGCGCACACGAGTCCACATATTCACCATATCAATACTCCACTATGGATCCGGTCCCGTCTCCCTACGAGAAGGCCATCCATAGCACTCACGCTTATCTTGCGCATTTTAGAGTATCCAGTTCCACTTGTCTATGAACTATGCAAGGGGTCCAAGTTTCCATATCCGAGGAATCCGGCTATTCGAATAGATAATGATAACCCTGCAGAGGTGTACTTCTTCACACACGCTCTCGCCACTTACCACCATGTACACATCGTGTATCTCGGCAACCTTCAAGCGGAGGCCTGGCGAGGGAGTCGGCCACGACCTGATTAACCAACAAGTCTCTAGTCCAGGTTTATCGCCTATTCGAGTTCCATCCGCAAGGAGATCCGGCCGGGGTGTCGCTCACGACCCCAAACGATGTGTGCAGGGTTCCCAAGCCCACCATCCGGGTGCCACTTGGTACACCGTGCCACTGTGCCTAGTCTGTCCCAAGCCCACCTGTACCGGGTACCATTTGGTAGACTACTAACACTACCTACAAACACCAGAAACTAGTTGCTACTCCTGGACAGAGATCGGGTTGGTTAATAAGTCGAGAGGGGCACTTAAGCATCCCAATGTGTGGTAGTAACTGTTCATGGATCACAAACACATAACTCAGTTCCTGAGGACGGCTGCAATGAGACAACCCGCCATGTACTCCTACATGGCCTCTCACCGCTACCTTTACCAAATCGTGTTCACACACTTAGCTCACACACAGTAGGACATGTTCAACACCATTTCAACTCATCCCCGATGAATCAGACCTGACTCAACTCTAAGCAGTAGTAGGCATGACAAACAAGCATGAATGAGTAGGCACATCAGGGCTCAAACAACTCCTACTCATGCTAGTGGGTTTCATCTATTTACTGTGGCAATGACAGGTCATGCAGAGGAAAGGGGTTCAGCTACCGCAGCATGTAACAATTGAAACGGTGTTGTCCTAATGCAGTAAAAGAGAGCAGGAGCGAGAGAGTGGGATTGTATAGGAATGAACAAGGGGGTTTTGCTTGCCTGGCACTTCTGTAGATAATATAGTTCTTCATCGGTGTCATTGATCAATCGTCGGAACCACGTCTATCGGGGGGAACAATCACCGGCAAACACAGAAAGAATACAATCAATGCAATGCAACAATATGATGCATGATCATGACATGGCAATATGATGTGAGTTGAGCTAATGCAGCTAGCAACGATTTAAATGAAGTTGGTTTGAACCCAAGGTTCAAATTCAAACTCCATGTAAGACATTTGAAATGCCATTAATTCAAATTGTCTTATACAGCAACTTTAAGTTGTTCAAACATGCACTAAAATGGTACAGATGGATAGATTAGATTTTTCTGATCATTTTTCATATATAATTTATCTTATTTGGAGTTATGGTTGAATTTCTATGATTTTTCAAAGTTTTGGATATTTTCTGAATTAAACAAATCATTTCTGATTTATTTAAAATCCAGAAAAGCATTTATGACCTCATCACTGCATCACTGTGACGTCATCTAGTCAACAGGATGGGTCCAGGTCAAACCTGACTCTGGGGCCCGCATGTCATAGGCTCTGTACTAATAGAGAGTTACTTTTTTTGTTAAACTAAATTAACGAGGGGTTAGTTTAGCGGGTGGGGCCCGGTGTCAGTGGGTGTGGTTTAATTAGAGCCTAAACTAATTGTTGCCACATTGGCTAAACAGGGTTTCAGCGCCGGCGACCTCATCCGACGGCGGAGGCATGTCGGAATCGCTGCTCCGGTAGCGGTTCGATGCGCCGAGGGTACCGGTGGAGAGCTCACGCTCGTGCGCGACTAGTGGAGGCCTCGGGAGGTGGTGGGGTGGCCGGTAACGACGACCACGACGGCTTTGGCGGCGGCCGGAGCTCGGGCTAGCACGGGCGAGGTGGCTGCAGCGCGTTAGCCAGAGAGCAAAGGAGCACGTCGGGATCCTGGGGACCTGGAGAGCACGCGAGGCTACTAGAGCGAGCGGAAGAGCTCCGGGGCACGAGGTTCACCGGCCATGGCAATGGCCGGAGCTCGGTGCTTGCGGGGACGGCAGCTACGGCACGAGAATGAGCAGGGGAGGAGGGGGAAATGAAGGAGTCCTCACAGCGAAGTTGTTTAGCGGCTCAGATGGCTCGAGGAGGCCCTCTTCGGCGCGAATCGACGGCAGCGATCCACGGGTTGCCAGCGAGGAGGATGATGATGTTGACGGTGCTGCAGTGCGCCCGGGCTTCTGATCTTCAGTGTTCAGACGAGGAGGAGCTTCTCTCCGCGGCTGGACATGGTGCAGGGCCTAGGGTGCACAGTGGCTACGGGTTTCACGGCGGCGAGCGCTTGACGGTTGTGGCCATGGCGAGAAGAGGGCGAGAGAGAGGGCAGAGGGGGAGAGTGAAACGTCCAGGGGTTCGGGGCAGCGCCAAAGATAAGGCCCGAGGCATCGCGGTGGCCTCGATGACGCAGGCGAGCAGGGAGGTGCGTGGCGCCGTGGGCGCACGTGCGTTGTCTCCCTCCTCTGCCTACTGGCAGAGGTAGGTTATGACTGGCACGGGCCAGGTGGGCTGGGCAGCACAGCTGGGCCACTGGGTTGTAGGTAAGCGCCAGGTAAGGTTTCCCTCTTTTCTGTTTTTTTATTTTGTTCTGTTTGTTTTGATTTAGTTTAGGCACTAAATCATTTTAATAAATTCTGAGAATTATTGTGGATGTTAGATAAACTATTCCAGAGCTCCACAAATAACTTCAGAATATTTGGACCATTTAAAATGTATATAGCATTTAAATGGCTCCAACTCAAATACTTTTGTGTTAATTCAAGAATCCAAAAATGACCTAAAAATATATTCATCATTTTTAGCAGAGGTTTGCACCTTAACCAGAAATCATGAACTTTTCTTAGAGCATTTTGGGTTCATTGAAAAAGATTTTATTTGAACCTATTTGAATTTCATGTGGTGCTAGGGTTTGATCATCCCCATTTCAAATTTCAAACAATATAAACATGATCCATGGATGCTTATGAAACTAATTGCAATCAAATTCTAGGGCTGTGGCAACTCACCCCCACTAAACAAGAATCTCGTCTCGAGATTCAAGGCGTGAGGTAAGAAGACAGGGGGGCACAAAGCTAACACCATCTTCTCGATCCAATTGCTCTTCTCGAAGATGTTGATTCATTGCATCATACTGATCTTGATATCTTTGCTTTTGAGATCTGCACCCAACACGACAAGGGAAAGAGAGGAAAGCTCTACAGGGTTCGATCTTCACGAAGATCAAGCAAATGATGATCAACTCACGGAATGAGATGTTGAACATCTCTTGAGCTGAGAGGCAAAACACACCTTAAAAGGACGGAAGAAACAATTGACGAGGGTTCACTAGGTAGGCAACAATTCCACACCTAAGAGGGTGGTGAACGGTTGTCAACGTAGAGAGGAGTTGAGTTGCCATGATACCATAACGGGGCTCCTCAGGGAAGGTGACTCGTAGAATCATTCCTTAAGTGGAAAAAACAATTACTTTTGATTCAGAGATCATTGAAACTCTTTATACCAGCCTAAGGAAATTGACGAACAATTGTTTGACGGAGTTCGGGAGAACGACACACTCGGTCTAGAATGGATGAAGTGAACTACCTTGTTGAAGACAATGCAAGGGATGATTTTGCTTGCGCGTGCTCTCAAGAACTTGAGCATTTCCATATTCATCAAGGTTCTACCAACATCCGTGTCGAGGATCCTGGCATCAAATCTTACTACCATGATGAATAGTGATGGACAATGCGGATACAAAGGAAGATAACACCTTCTCAGACTTCCCCTTAGCGAGGCTAAGGAAACAGAATCTGGATGATCGACCGAGAGACATTTAGCAATCCGCTTCTAATGTTCTCCTTGATGTGCTAGCGTAATCCATTCATAGATATGGTTTGATATCTAGGACATCAAGTAAAAGGTCGGACTTCGGGAACACAAAAATCCATAAGGAACAACTATTGGAATAATCCTACGAAATCCTTATGGGGAGGTGGCCAACTTTCTCAATCAAGATACTACAATAATAAGTCCTCCGGCCGGGTGTGTTGGCCACAACATCCACTTTACCGGGTTACAGAGAGACCAATATTATAGTTCTTGAGAAATGTTCCAACCATCATATCTTCCTGACATTCAGATCTGGTTGGTGTCAGGATATTCCAGACTCATCAAGTCTAGAAAGAAAAATTAAAGTTTGCAACACAATTCGACGAGATGATGTTGCGAGATTCTCGGGAAATGAACTACGATAGCAAGCTCCAAAACATGAGCTAGTTCTGCTACAAACCTATGAACACGCTATCCAAGACAAGCATGACCACGTAGTAGTCTTATAATAAAACACTACCGTGTTCAAGTGGGGAACCATCATCGGGGATATCGAAGTCTTGTGAATTACCATGGATTAGCACTTAACTCCTTTTCCTAGAACAAATCAGTCAGTGTCTTGGTGTGCTAGGGACACATATGGAGTGGAGGCGGCCAACCTATCAAACCATGATGTACTTCGCACATATGTGTGACTAACTTGGGATGATTCCAGAAGAAACAAAACAAACCTTTCTCAAATTCATGGCGACAACTTACACCTAATGCACGTGAACTTGGAGAAAGTCACTTCTTACACCAAACAGGTATTTCATAAACGGGACATGAAGATAATGCTTACAAAAGTTTCCAACACTAGCTTGATGTTCAACATGAATCAAGGAGGAGACAAGTATGTTGTCTATGGGCTCAACAACAATTCATACAGGTTTCCATATAGATGGAATTCCACAAATACATGAACAAGATGATAGTGTTGGTCAGACCCAAAAGATATAATGGTGCATGCTCGAGGGGTCAACCAAGAGTAAAACAACATTATGAATATCATTGGTTCTGATTTTACTTGACGATAGCCCATACTCAAGTCAAATTTTTGAAAAGGTAATAGATCAACTGATCACGAGGATCAATCAATGAAGATATCACCTATCTTCAACACAAGCAAATATATCCCTTGAAATGAGCTAAGCTGGTAAGCTTTTATCTTCCAACTCTCCAAGTTATTGTTTAGCTTAACCAACTAGCTCAGGGGGTAACCGACACAGATTTCTTGGAGAATGGCTGGTTTACAAGAAACCAACTCAATCACGAGCTCAACATAGTGGTCAGGTGACAACCTGGTAACACTTCCGAGAAGATTTTTGAAAAATCACGAACCACCGATATGTTACTGAGCTCGGGAACAATCTTGCTTTTTAGGGCAAGACGATATGGTCAAACAAGCAAGGGATTGACACAATCCTAACTCATTGATCGAAGAGTGCATCGGAAATAAGGACTAGGGAGCACAATCAACCTTAGGGTGATGATTCAATAATCAACACGCTAAGAATGAGGTTATTGTCCAATTAACTACCAAGCAACGAAATTGCTAGGAGCATAGATTTCACACATCACAATTCACTTGTCGGTATTCCGGTTGCGACAACACGACACCGAGGAATGAATAAGGATGGCAAGAAGTATCACTACGTCAAGAATTCACAAGGGAAGGTGCAATTCTCATGACAATCCTGACATAAAGAGAGCAACACTCCAAGGTAGAAGAGAGTCAAAAGCTGGGTTGCATTTTGATCTGCGGAATACAACTGCTTTGACCCAATCCTGGATATGGATGAGGTACTAGAGTTTGTTTCTCCTAGTCATTCCGAATAGAATGGCTTGATGGACCACAAGAATAAAAGGCATCGATAACACGAATGCACAGCTACTCCTGACTATCAACTGATAGACAAATACCAAAGTACAACTAAAGAGGGACAACTCAAGGAACATATAATTTTCTGAGTTGTGGATGCATAGATTATTATGTCGAATAAAGCTCAACATATTTCTTCCGGAAAATCCATGCAGAAAGGTAGAACTGGCAGAGTCACAGCATAGAATGGAGACCTCATCAAGAGCACTCTTGTTGTGATCATTGGTTCAAAGATCTTCTGCCATAATGGTTCATGGTATTTGGAAGAAGGAAATACCACAGACCTCGAGGACTATCGCAAAGGTTACTAATATCCTAAAGGTACGAGCAACACTATCAACACGAGGTAAGTAGAGTGGATCTTGGGTCAGGAACCCAGGAGTAGAATACCTACTACTAGATGGCATCACGGGATGCTTTTGAGAATAATGGCCAGAATCATCACACTGGAAATACAAAACATGGCTAGGTTACTAAATGATCCCCTAGGACACCTAGGGTCATAATAATAATTCCAACATATATGTCGAGGCAATATAATACCTCAACTCAGCAATTAGTGTGGTTAAATTGGCCCAAAGAAACATCGGGAACGGGAAGAAGGGATTTGCAAATGCATCAGAATATTTTAGAAACTTGGGATGACTCGGAGAACATAACGACTGTAAATGCTCGAAATGATTTGAGACATCCTGCAAAGATGGTGGCATAACCTCTCAACATCACAATATCAAGGTTCTGAGGCCAGCTATGAACATATGGAAGTAGTAGGAACTGAACTAAAGCTTGAACTCAACAATCCTAGGCAACTATGGTTTAGTAACACATCATCCTGAGAGATAGAAGAGAAGCCTAGTTCTTAACCCCATAGAAAAGATAAGATGACTCAGATCAGAAGGCCATAGGGTAAAGGAGTAAAAATAGCCTTACGTTCCCTTCCACAATCAATTCCCTTATATAACTAAAGCATTTCTAGACTCAACTTCGACTAGTATGGCTTGGTAATCCAACAGTCAGTCAGGCTCTGATACCAAAGCTGTCAGGACCCCGATTCCAAGTCACATCGATCTAGCTGGTAACACCTCATATCACTTTGCGGCCTCATGCATGGTATTCCCACGGGTGTCGCCTTACCATGGCCCAGGACCGTTTGCGCCTTTTGGCTCACATATATGATAGTGTCGCTAGCATCCATATGACAGAGAACCCGGGCCAACATGGCTAGTCGTGAACCCAAAGCGGCACAAACCTATGGGGACAGGCATACATGAATCACATCGAGCATGTCGGTCAGCAGCGTGTGAATCCGGGCTGTAGCACTGGGCTAACAGGACTCCGGGAACCCTGGCTGTAGCAGGCTAGGCAGGACTCCGGATGTCACCGCGTGACATTTAACCGAAGGGACAGACACAGGAACAAAGTGAAACACATGCCGACCAGTCAAGTGTCCTGAGCAGTAGTGTTGGGCTAGCAGGACTCCGGTGAACCGGGCTGTAGCGGACTACTATGGCTCATGGATGCACTAGACTACATTTCCCCATAAGAGAGGCTGCCAAGGATAAACAACTAGATTGTCGGATTCCACACATACCAAGCATTTCAATCATACACACAATATGCTCGATATGTGTAAATACCACATGGCATCACAACATAACTCTATGACTCAAGTATTTATTCATTAGGCTCCGAGGAGCGAGATATTACAAACATGGGTCTCATGACCCAACATTCAGAGCATACAAGTCAAAGCACACGCGGAAGATTAACTTGTCTGATTACAGAAACTACAAAAGAAGAAGGCTCAGAAGCCTGACTATCTACAAGACCCTCCCAAGGGTACAAGATCGTAGCTGAGGTAACAAGCTAAACGTCGAAGTCCAAGCGGAACTACTAGTGATACTGACGTCTCTCTGCAAAACATAAATTAAGCAAACGTGAGTACAAATATACCCAGCAAGACTTACATCAGAACTAGCTACATATGCATCATTATCAACAAAAGGGATGGTGGGGTTTCACTGCAGCAAGCCAGCTTTTGACTCAGTGGCTAACCTGAACTACGACTGCAAGTAACTCTTTTGAGGTGGCGCACACGAGTCCACATATTCACCATATCAATACTCCACTATGGATCCGCTCCCGTCTCCCTACGAGAAGGCCATCCATAGCACTCACGCTTGTCTTGCGCATTTTAGAGTATCCAATTCCACTTGTCTATGACCTATGCAAGGGGTCCAAGTTTCCATATCCAAGGAATCCGGCTATTCGAATAGATAATGATAACCCTGCAGGGGTGTACTTCTTCACACACGCTCTCGCCACTTACCACCATGTACACATCGTGTATCTCGGCAACCTTCAAGCGGAGGCCTGGCGAGGGAGTCGGCCACGACCTGACTAACCAACAAGTCTCTAGTCCAGGTTTATCGCCTATTCGGGTTCCATCTGCAAGGAGATCCGACAGGGGTGTCGCTCACGGCCCCAAACGATGTGTGCAGGGTTCCCAAGCCCACCATCCGGGTGCCACTTGGTACACCGTGCCACTGTGCCTAGTCTGTCCCAAGCCCACATATACCGGGTACCACGTGGTAGACTACTAACACTACCTACAAACACCAGAAACTAGTTGCAACTCCTAGACAGAGATCAGGTTGATTAATAAGTCGAGAGGGGCACTTAAGCATTCCAATGTGTGGTAGTAACTGTTCATGGATCACAAACACAGAACTCAGTTCCTGAGGACGGCTGCAATGAGACAACCCACCATGTACTCCTACATGGCCTCTCACCGCTACCTTTACCAAATCGTGTTCACACACTTAGCTCACACACAGTAGGACATGTTCAACACCATTTCAACTCATCCCCGATGAATCAGACCTGACTCAACTCTAAGCAGTAGCAGGCATGACAAACAAGCATGAATGAGTAGGCACATCAGGGCTCAAACAACTCCTACTTATGCTAGTGGGTTTCATCTATTTACTGTGGCAATGATAGGTCATGCAAAGGAAAGGGGTTCAGCTACCGCAGCATGTAACAATTGAAACGGTGTTGTCCTAATGCAGTAAAAGAGAGTAGGAGCAAGAGAGTGGGATTGTATAGGAATGAACAAGGGGGTTTTGCTTGCCTGGCACTTCTGAAGATAATATAGTTCTTCATCGGTGTCATTGATCAATCGTCGGAACCACGTCTATCGGGGGGGAACAATCACCGGCAAACACAGAAAGAATATAATCAATGCAATGCAACAATATGATGCATGATCATGACATGGCAATATGATGTGAGTTGAGCTAATGCAGCTAGCAACGATTTAAATGAAGTTGGTTTGAACCCAAGGTTCAAATTCAAACTCCATGTAAGACATTTCAAATGCCATTAATTCAAATTGTCTTATACAGCAACTTGAAGTTGTTCAAACATGCATGAAAATGGTACAGATGGATAGATTAGATTTTTCTGATCATTTTTCATATATAATTTATCTTATTTGGAGTTATGGTTGAATTTCTATGATTTTTCAAAGTTTTGGATATTTTCTGAATAAAACAAAAGTTTTGGATATTTTCTGAATTAAACAAATCGTTCCTGATTTATTTAAAATCCAGAAAAGCATTTATGACCTCATCACTGCATCACTGTGACGTCATCTAGTCAACAGGACGGGTCCAGGTCAAACCTGACTCTGGGGCCCGCATGTCATAGGCTTTGTACTAATAGAGAGTGACTTTTTTTGTTAAACTAAATTAACCATGGGTTAGTTTAGAGGGTGGGGCACGGTGCCAGTGGGTGTGGTTTAATTAGAGGCTAAACTAATTGTTGCCACGTCGGCTAACACAGGGTTTCACCGTCGGTGACCTCATCCGACGGCGGAGGCATGTCGGAATCGCTGCTCCGGTAGCGGTTCGATGCCCCGAGGGTACCGGTGGAGAGCTCACGCTCGTGCGCGACTAGGGGAAGCCTCGGGAGGCGGTGGGGTGGCCGGGAACGACGACCACGACGGCTTTGGCGGCGGCCAGAGCTTGGGCCAGCACGGGCGCGGTGGCTGCAGCACGTTAGCCAGAGAGCAGAGGAGCGTGTCGGGATCCTGGGGACCTGGAGAGTATGCGGGGCTACTAGAGCGAGCGGAAGAGCTCCGGGGCGCGAGGTTCACCGGCCATGGCGATGGTCGGAGCTCGGTGCTTGCGGGGATGGCAGCTAAGGCATGAGAACGAGCAGGGGAGGAGGGGGAAACGAAGGAGTCCTCACAGCGAAGTTGTTTAGCGGCTCAGACGGCTCGGGGAGGCCCTCTTCGGCGCGAATCAACAGCGGCGATCCACGGGTTGCCAGCGAGGAAGATGATGATGTTGACGGCGCTGCAGTGCGCCCAGGCTTCTGATCTTCAGTGTTCAGACGAGGACGAGCTTCTCTCCGCGGCTGGACACGACGTGGGGCCTAGGGTGCGCGGTGGCTACGGGTTTCATGGCAGCGAGCGCTTGACGGTTGCGGCCATGGCGAGGAGAGGGCGAGAGAGAGGACAGAGGGGGAGAGTGAAACGCCTAGGGGTTCAGGGCGGTGCCGAAGAGAAGGCCCGAGGCGTCGTGGTGGCCTCGATGACGTAGGCACACAGGGAGGTGCGTGGCGCCGCGGGCGCACGTGCATTGTCTCCATCCTCTACCTACTGGCAGAGGTAGGTGATGACTGGCACAGGCCAGGTGGGCTGGGCAGCACAGCTGGGCCACTGGGCTGTAGGTAAGCGCCAGGTAAGGTTTCCCTCTTTTCTGTTTTTTTATTTTGTTCTGTTTGTTTTGATTTAGTTTAGGCACTAAATCATTTTAATAAATTCTGAAAATTATTGTGGATGTTAGATAAACTATTCCAGAGCTCCACAAAAAACTTCAGAATATTTGTACCATTTAAAATATATATAGCATTTAAATGGCTCCAACTCAAATACTTTTGTGTTAATTCAAGAATCCAAAAATGACCTAAAAATATATTCATCATTTTTAGTAGAGGTTTGCACGTTAACCAGAAATCATGAACTTTTCTTAGAGCATTTTGGGTTCATTGAAAAAGATTTTATTTGAACCTATTTGAATTTGATGTGGTGCTAGGGTTTGATCATCCCCATTTCAAATTTCAAACAATATAGACTTGATCCATGGATGCATATGAAACTAATTGCAATCGAATTCTAGGGCTGTGACATTTGTCACTCATCTCTCACAATGAAGACTTCCCAATACACGGATAGGCCGGTACACCTACATCATTCTACATCTGCTAGCCCATCCCGGAAGGGGTCACACTATCTACTCAACTAAGCCAGAGCCCATATTGGCTTGTGGCTGCACACGTAAGCTTCTAGACGTGAGAATATGATCGATCTCTTTGAGCCTGGGCGGACGGACCACTAGTGGTGCACCACCATGGATTTCCCATGCATGCTCCCACTGTACTTCGCCACCATTCAAAACAAACCTCCGCCCAGGTAGTTCATTAAGTTATCTTGGTTCTACTTACTACTTTGTCACTCATCTCTCACAATGAACACTTCCCAATCCACATCTACATTGGCGAGGCAAAATTAAACTTACGCGGTGGTGACAAAGGTATATGGTCCAAACCTACCTCAATGAACTACTAGGTAACGGCATAGCCATCTGGCAACAATAAATCCTACCATGCAATCCTACCACAAAAGGACTAAGTGCATAATATAAAACATAGGTAATTGGAAGAATGGTCAAATGTGAACTTGCCTGGTAATAGTTGATGAAGATTATATCGCTCTCAGAAATTTACTTAATAGAGCTATTCATCACTCTCCGATGAAAATCTGTAAGGTCAAACATTGCACTCACATAAGCAATCATTTCAGAGAACCAAGAAGAACATGCAAAGCAAAAGTCTTGGAAAACCAAATGAACAATCAACACACTTAACTAGCATGGAAATATCCTAAATGCAACACAACCTAGGCATGTGGTTCAGAATTTGTGACGTGAAGCATAGTGCATACAAGGCATACGAGTAAAACTACTATGGACAGATCCTAAGTGTGTGAAAATTAGTGTGACAATGGTCCAGGTGATAGGGTTTGGCAACGGTGACACGGTGCAAAAAGAATCACATCAATTGGAGCTACGGTTTAGGAGATATGGCCAGTTGAAGTTTGAATTCAAACATGAATAAATTCAAATTCGAAATTGGCCAAAAGTTTTCAAAGTTGGTTCTCTGCATAAAGCTATTCGAGTCGAACATTTTTCCGCTGGTTTCGTCGAATTTGGAGTTACGGTTAAAAAGATACGGCTATCCAAAGTTCAGGGACTAATGTGTAAAACTCAGGGACTAAACAGAAAAAGAAATAAATGCAAACAGGCCCCTGGCCACGTGGCGCACTGTGAAAGGCCAGAGAGTGTGCACTGCGGTAGCTATACGGAGAGCGGCCACTGAATAATAAAAACAACTACCGCGGCTAAATAAAAAAACCGGAGACCGGTTTAACTAAAACTACGGTTAACCGAACTAAAACAAACCGATATATAAATACAAAAAAAACTAAATGAATGGGGAGGGGTCGCCTTACATAAGCGACGACGACATCTGGAGACAGCGGCGCTGGCTTCAGGCGGCGCACGACGGACAGGGCGGCGTCTCTGGCGGTCCTCAGCGGCGGCGAAGGGGTCGGGGAGACCGGGCATGGCGTGGGCGGCGTGCTGGTGGGGTCGGCGGGTGGTGGGGTGGCCAGCGACGAGCGGAGGGAGGCAGCGGAGCTCCGGCGAGAGCGCGACGTGTCAGGGCGGCGTCTCCGGTGACCTAGAAGGCAAAAGAAGGTGTCAACTCGACGTGTGCGGACTCGGGCAACAAAAAGACATAGTCGATGGAGGCCGGGGTGGCTCACGGGCGATGAAATCCTCTGGTGAACTAGCACGGCTCCGGCGAGATCCAAGTGGCTACGACAAGTGATGCGAGGGGCGTGGTGACGAACGGGTTAGCTAAACGGAGGGAGGGGGTCGAGGGCTTCTTATAGACGCGGAGAGAGGGCTCAGGAGTGAGGGATAAGCTCTATCCCTAGAGCTTCGTCCGGCGGTTGCGTGCGCGTGCTCATCCAGCGGGAGGAGTGGGAGGTTGGGGACGACGGGGTGGGGCCCTCCTGGCAGCTGCGTGCGAGCGAGAGGGAGACGTCGGGCGTGCGAGGGCGCTCGGGCGCTTGCCCTGGGCCGAATTGGTCAGCGGCTGGCTGGGCCGCGGGGTGCTCCTGGGCCGAGCTGGCCACGGTCCAGGTGGTGTGTGTGTGTGTGTGTGTGTGTGTTTTAAAAAAACACAAAGGAACTGTAGCAGAATAAAAAAACATAGGCATATTATATACCGAAATGTTTACAAAATTGCCAAGAATAAGATGAACTATTTTTAAAGTTCAAATAAATTCCATAAAAGTTCATAAAAGTCAAATAGTGCTACTGTTGCATTTAAAATCAATAAAAATCATTTTTAAAATAGCAAAATGATTTCAAATTTATTTTCTCCTAATTTTCTATTGAAGGGAATCATTTTACCCCTATTTCCATTTATTTATTTTTAGGAGAAAATATTTTGAAGAGAAACTCAAATAACTCCCAGTTGGATTTAAATTTGGAATTTCAAACAACTTCGAATGGAAAATGGGTTTAATAACTTCAAAGTGACTTCCATTTTATTTCTTTGAAACTTCCAACTCTCTTTCTTCAAATATGAAGAAGTCATTTTGTCTTCCCTTATGAAATCATTGAGCTGCTTAAAGTTTCTAAATTTAAAATATTACAAAATGGAATTCAAATCATTTTCAAACCCCTTTTCATTTCTTTAAATGGAAGAAGTCATAACATCTTCACTCTAGGGTTTTGTGATGAAATTAATTTGAATTCAGGAAGATCAAAATGCAAGATGCAAAGTTTTGGGTAAGTCCTTTTATTCCCTCTCATTCAACTTTCAAAAAGTTTTCAATTTCCAATCATTTTCACACAATCAATCACACAACAATCAAACAAACAATCATAATAATTTATTTAATATAACATTCCAAAATTTAGAATTTTGGGATGTTACAAACTACCACCCTTAAAATGAATATCGTCCTCGAGATTCGGAGAGGCTAGAAAGAAGGTTAGGTTTGGGGGGTCTCCTTGAAAATCCGGTCATCAACACATGGTATGGGGTGCTACCTCCCTTAGAAGCATGGTCACGGTTCCAACAAAACTCATGTACTCCATCCTTTTCGTTAGCGGTGTCGGTCTTCTCATATTCTCTGAGATAACTCCTTCACTTTTGCTCTTCTGGTAAGGGCATGGCCTTTTCCTCAAAATCTTGAGTCCTTGCATCAAGTAAGCTCCTTCCGATTCTGTGTCTTCTTAGCTGTCAGGCTGTCGCCAATGCTAAACAACTATCGAAATCTCATGGTGGTCAACAAATTCTGGTTCCTCCTGCAGGAAATGGGTCTGGGTTGAATCTCACCGTAGAACCTATGATTGACAACAGGTGCCGGTACAGGGTTTCCATCATCCTGCCATTCTAAGGCTTCTGGTTTGTCGTGTCGACACTCTTCTAGGGTTTTAAGGCTCTCTGATTTTCCATCAACATATGATAGTTCATGATAGAAGTCTCCGGTATGGGGGCCAATCCATCCTGTACTTGAATCATTACTACATACGCAAATAGTCAATCACGTATTCTAACACTTGGGCATCCTCACAAGCATTGCAGAACTTCTCTTCTCCACGGACTAGGTCCGGATAAATCCATTTGTTTTGCAAGCCAAACAAAATCTCTATTGCTTCTTCATAACTCTCAGGTTTTATGTAACCTCCTATGAAACGTATGATGATGAAATCATAGCTTCTTTCAAAATTATTTTCTTCAACAAGATTGTGCTTGTTTCCTTTTCAAATCCTGGGTCCTGTGGGTTATGGCTCACTTCAACACTTGTATATCTTTAGCTCATCCTTGGAGTTACTATTGCTCCATATTCCAACATTATATCTCCTTTAAATACAATAGTACTTCATTCCTTCATATTCTTGGGGTAACCAACATAACTAAAACCAAACTCCAACTCATATGTCCAAACTCCACTCTATGGAATACATTTTCCTTTTTCCAATGGTCTAGTGTTCACACAGACAAGTATCGCCAAAAAAATGCACTGGTTCAGCCATAATTCTCTTCATATAAAATCCTTTATTACATCCTTAACCACTACTCAAAATTCAAATTTCACAAGTACTCTATTACAGAAGCTGCCATCCACAAGTTTGGTATGGTCAAGCATTACTTCCATCTTTATTCATTTGCCCTTCTTGAAGATACTTCAGTCCCACTAGAATTGTGCAATGTGATCCTTCAAATCATCGATGTTTTGCTTCATCATGGTGGCCATTAGCTTTATCTCCATCATCTCTGCATGCACCTCCCTCAGGTATTCCTGAGTGTGACGGAGTCTTGCTTCTAGTATTTCTCCAATCTGACATATGGCTTCCATAGCAGCTTCACGAACAGAGTCGAAGAATGTTGCTCGTGGTACTCGAGAAATGAAAAAGTATTGCCCCATAGTCTTTGGGCAAACTCCCTTCACACGGTGGAGGTGTACCTCCAAATACCAAAGTTCAACTCCATTCTCCATGAAAGGATAACCCTTGTAGACTGCATCTCCTTCAAGATGAATATGGTTCATCATGTCCTTCAGGATTTTTGGGTAATCCTGACCACTAGTCAGGGTCATGATCGTTTCCGGGCCCTTGAGAAAAGACGCTTAAAGGGTTGTCATCTGCAGGCATAAGATAGAAGGGGTACTCAGTATAATGTATGTATTTCCTCGGGTGAAATGTGGTTGTTTTTCTGGGAAAAGTTTGGGGTCAGCTTGTCCATGGGTTCAAGGTTTTAGTCTGGGTGAGATAATGAGAGAGGCCCTCACAATCAACAAACAACTCATAACATTTCATATGAGATTCCAAACACCTCAACTTTTATTGCTTCATGAGCTATTACAATTCCATTTCACAACTCAACTCAACATCCCCAATGAAAATAAAAGTGCGTTCCAACTTTATTACATGCTTTATATCAAGATCTCAACTACTGTGCTCAAGCTCTCCTCGGGTCTGAACATTCTCCGGCAAAATGTCCTACTCCTTTGCAGCATAAACAAATGACTTCAGACAAATCCAGGGGCTTCCTGGTGGTTATCTAGGCTCCTTGGGTTCTTGGCTTCCTTGCTGGGCATTTGCTAGCGTAATGACCTAAATCCTTGCACCTGTAACAAGTGATTTCAATTAGGTCCTTTTCTGCCGAAATTGGGTTGTTCTGGGGATACATGCTCTTTCTCTTCCTGGACTTCTTTGTTCAGATCAATTCTTCTATCTCATGTGGATCAAACTCCACTTCTTCTATCGGGAAGTCTCCCAGATACTCTTGGTTTTCCTTCATGCAATATTGTGAAAAATATCCTTCTTCTCCACATGAATAGAAAGCATTGGAGTAAAACCGGTTTAGGCTTTCTCCATCAGGGTCGTCAACATCTTCTTTCATCACCGATTTTCTTAAACTTTCCCTGAGGGCTTCTTTCACTGCTTCCTTCTGCTGCTTGGTAATTTCTTGTACCTTGGGATAAATATGACACTGGGCAGGGTAGTGCGTAGTTCCTTCACACAAGAAACAAATAACCTTCATGGTTGGACATTCTTCAGCTTGGTGATTTCCTTCACAATGAGGGCATCCATCCTTGTGTTCTTCATGGATATGTCCTATCTCACCACAAATCTTGCATGCACAAGGTTCCTTCATTTTATTGCCATAGGGTTTCTGAATAAGATGAGATCTCAGTAGAGTCATCTTGAATTGCTCCCAAGTTTTTGCTCCGTTACATCCTTGTATGGCCTGATGCATTTTCCACCAGGTTGCAGCACTTTTTGTAAAGTACTGAAGAGCGTATTGAACCTCATACTTCCTTGCAACCAAATTGCTCCTGAAGTGATTCTCCATGTTTTGAATCCATAGCTCTGCCTCCAACTGAGTGATCGGTTCAGAGAATACAAGTCCATCTTCATTCATCATATATTGGGTCCAAGGGTTTTGGAATGAGATAAGAGGGATAGAGAGAGATGCACACAATACAAACAATATAGTTTTGAAAATAAGTTTTATTTGTGGCTGTCAGGAAAAACATCAAACAATGACAGCTCACAAACATCGCATCTAACGTGAGTCTACAACAGGGATTTGGTCCTCTAAAGGTCATATAAATCTTGGAATATGTTAGTGTCTTCAAATTCTTCAATTCTTCAGAGGCTTCGACTGTTGTAGCTTCAGTTCTTCTAGTGTATGGTGAAGTCTGATATCTTGCCGTTCTCGGAGTGGCTTCAGTTCATCCTCCGTGTGGTCCAAAGGGAACAGGGTTTTGTCTAACTAAAAAGGGAATATTTGATAAAGCTCAGAAAAGAAGAGAGATAAAGGATCTTTTTGAAAATTAAGTTTTAGAGAAATCCTTTCCTACGGGCTTTCCAGTTTCTAGGATCACGTCCTACAGTCAACATGGGCTCTGATACCATCTCTGTAGCGATCCGACCTCAAACGGCCAAGCCTCTGTGTATCCGTGCCATCCCTTGATCGGTATGCAGGCACACACAGTACATCAATGTATATATCAAAGTGCAATCACATGTATAAATAACATAAAACTGATATATACCTCATAAGTCTCAGCGGAAACAAACATAAGGGTGTGGAGTCCATCAACGCCAACGGCAAGTTGAGTGTAGACCGTAACCCTACAACGTAACTCTTACTCGTTGTAGAAAATTCCTGCAACATAAGACATTGCAGCCCTGAATGTCAGTACATTGAATGTACTGGCAAGTGACATCATAAGAATAATGAACCTATTTATACATGCAATTTGGATGGTGGAAAGCTCTAAGTTTAGTTTTTGCATAAAGCTAGTTTTTCCCTAGAATAAAAGATATTATTCTACCACTACTTTACAACATAGGCTGAGTTGGTAAACCCAACTTAATCCATTCCCAAGGTTTCATTTAAAACCCAACTGTTTAATTAAGAGTGATGAGATCTCGCAACTTTTCCCCACAAGACTCGATCGCCTCCCTTGAAGTTCTCGCACTGCCTGGCATTTGAGAATAGGATGACCGAGACATAGACTTTCGAAAATGTTTCCCCTTAACCCACGGATAGGCCGGTACACCTACATCATTCTACATCTGCTAGCCCATCCTAGAAGGGGTCACACTATCTACTCAACTAAGCTAGAGCCCATATTGGCTTGTGGCTGCACACGTAAGCTTCTACACGTGAGAATACAATTGATCTCTTTGAGCCTGGGCGGACGGACCACTAGTGGTGCACCACCATGGATTTCCCATGCATGCTCCCACTGTACTTCGCCACCATTCAAACCAAACCTCTGCCCAGGTAGTTCATTAAGTTATCTTGGTTCTACTTACTACTTTGTCACTCATCTCTCACAATGAACACTTCCCAATCCATGTCTACATTGGCGAGGCAAAATTAAACTTACACGATGGTGACAAAGGTATATGGTCCAAACCTACCTCAATGAACTACTAGGTAACGGCATAGCCATGTGGCAACAATAAATCCTACCATGCAATCCTACCACAAAAGGACTAAGTGCATAATATAAAACATAGGTAATCGGAGGAATGGTCAAATGTGAACTTGCCTGGTAATAGTTGATGAAGATTATATCGCTCTCAGAAATTTACTTAATAGAGCTATTCGTCACTCTCTGATGAAAATCTATAAGGTCAAACATTGCACTCACATAAGCAATCATTTCAGAGAACCAAGAAGAACATGCAAAGCAAAAGTTGTGGAAAGCCAAATGAACATTCAACACACTTAACTAGCATGGAAATATCCTAAATGCAACACAACCTATGCATGTGGTTCAGAATTTGTGACGTGAAGCATAGTGCATACAAGGCATACGAGTAAAACTACTATGGACAGATCCTAAGTGTGTGAAAATTAGTGTGACAATGGTCCAGGTGATAGGGTTTGGCAACGGTGACACGGTGCAAAAAGAATCACATCAATCGGAGCTACGGTTTAGGAGATATGGCCAGTTGAAGTTTGAATTCAAACCTGAATAAATTCAAATTTGAAATTGGCCAAAAGTTTTCAAAGTTGGTTCTCTGGATAAAGCTATTCGAGACGAACATTTTGCCGCTGGTTTCGTCGAATTTGGAGTTACGGTTAAAAAGATATGGCTATCCGAAGTTCAGGGACTAATCTATAAAACGCAGGGACTAAACAGAAAAAGAAATAAATGCAAACAGGCCCCTGGCCACGTGGCGCACTGTGAAAGGCCAGAGAGTGTGCACTACGGTAGCTATACGGTGAACGGCCACTGAATAATAAAAACAACTACCGCGGCTAAATAAAAAAAACCGGAGACCGGTTTAACTAAAACCACTGTTAACCGAACTAAAACAAACCGATCTATAAATACAAAAAACTAAATGAACGGGGAGGGGTCGCCTTACAGAAGCGACGACGACATCTGGAGACGGCGGTGCTGGCTTCAGGCGGCGGACGACGGACAGGGCGGCGTCTCCGGCGGTCCTCAGCGGCAGCGAAGGGGTCGGGGAGACCGGGCGCGGCGTGGGTGGCGTGCCGCTGGGGTCGGTGGGCGGTGGGGTGGCCAACGACGAGCGGAGGAGGCGGCGGAGCTCCGGTGCTCCGGCGAGAGCGCGGCGTGTCGGGGCGGGGTCACCGGTGACCTAGAAGGCAAAAGAAGGTGTCAACTCGACGCGTGCGGACTCGGGCAACAAAAAGACGTAGTCGATGGAGGCCGGGGTGGCTCACGGGCGATGAAATCCTCCGGTGAACTAGCACGGCTCCGGCGAGATCCAAGTGGCTACGGCGAGCGATGCGAGGGGCGTGGTGACGAACGGGTTAGCTGAACGGAGGGAGCGGGTCGAGGGCTTCTTATAGGCGCGGAGAGAGGGCTCGGGAGTGAGGGATAAGCTCTATCCCTAGAGCTTCGGCCGGTGGTTGCGTGCGCGTGCTCATCCAGCGGGAGGAGCGGGAGGTTGGAGACGACGGGGTGGTGCCCTCCTGGCAGCTGCGTGCGAGCGAGAGGGAGACGTCGGGCGTGCGAGGGCGCTCGGGCGCTTGCCCTGGGCCGAATTGGCCAGCGGCTGGCTGGGCCGCGACGTGTTCCTGGGCCGAGCTGGCCATGGTCCAGGTGGTGTGTGTGTGTGTGTTTAAAAAAACACACAAAGGAACTGTAGCAGAATAAAAAACATAGGCATATTATATACCGAAATGTTCAGAAATTTGCCAAGAATAAGATGAACTATTTTTAAAGTTCAAATAAATTCCATAAAAATTTATAGATGTCAAACAGTGCTACTGTTGCATTTAAAATCAATAAAAATCATTTTTAAAATAGCAAAATGATTTCAAATTTATTTTCTCCTAATTTTCCATTGACGGGAATCATTTTACCCTTATTTCCATTTATTTATTTTTAGGAGAAAATATTTTGAAAAGAAACTCAAATAACTCCCAGTTGGATTTAAATTTGGAATTTCAAACAACTTCGAATGGAAAATGGGTTTCAAATAACTTCAAAGTGACTTCCATTTTATTTCTTTGAAACTTCCAACTCCCTTTCTTCAAATATGAAGAAGTCATTTTATCTTCCCTCATGAACTCATTGAGCTGCTTAAAGTTTCTAAATTTAAAATATTACAAAATGGAATTCAAATCATTTTCAAACCCCTTTTCATTTCTTTAAATGGAAGAAGTCCTATCATCTTCACTCTAGGGTTTTGTGATGAAATTAATTTGAATTCAGGAAGATCAAAATGCAAGATGCAAAGTTTTGGGAAAGTCCTTTTATTCCCTCTCATTCAACTTTCAAAAAGTTTTCAATTTCCAATCATTTTCACACAATCAATCACACAACAATCAAACAAACAATCATAATAATTTATTTAATATAACATTACAAAATTTAGAATTTTGGGATGTTATAGAATAACAAACGGAGTCCAAACGGAATAAAACCTTTGCGATGATTTTTCTTGGACAAGAAGACAACCAGGAGACTTGGAGATGAACTCGGAGGAGCCACGAGGCGGCCACAAGGATAGAGGGCACGCCCAGGGGGGTAGGGCGCGCCCCCGCCCTTGTGGCCTCCCCGTGACTCCACCGACCTAATTCCTTCGCCTATATATTCACAAATATCCCCAAACCACCAGAGGCATCCACGAAAACACTTTTCCACCGCCGCAACGTTCTGTACCCGTGAGATCCCATCTAGGGACCTTTTCCGGCACCCTGCCAAAAGGGGATTCGATCATGGAGGGCTTGTAGATCAACTCTATTGCTCTTCCGATGAAGCGTGAGTTGTTTACCACAGACCTACATGTCCATAGCTAGTATCTAGATGGCTTCTTCTCTGTCTTTGATTCTCAATACCATGTTCTCCTCGATGTTCCTGGAGATCTATTCGATGTAATACATTTTTGCGGTGTGTTTGCTGAGATCCGATGAATTGTGGTTTTATGATCACCTTATCTATGAATATTATTTGAATCTTCTCTGAATTCTTTTATGCATGATTTGATATCTTTGTAATTCTCTTTGAACTATCGGTTTGGTTTGGCCAACTAGATTGGTTTTTCTTGCAATGGGAGAAGTGCTTAGCTTTGGGTTCAATCTTGCGGTGTCCTTTCCCACTGACAGTTGGGGCAGCAAGGCACATATTATATTGTTGCCATCGAGGATAAAAAGATGGTGTTCTCATCATATTGCTTGAGTTAATTCCTCTACATCATGTCATCTTACTTAATGCGTTACTCTGTTCTACATGAACTTAATACTCTAGATGCAGGCAGGAGTCGGTCGATGTGTGGAGTAATAGTAGTAGATGCAGAAGTTCCGGTCTACTTGACACAGACGTGATGCCTATATTCATGATCATTGCCTTAGATATCCTCATAACTTCGCGCTTTTCTATCAATTGCTCAACAGTAATTTGTTCACCCACCATATTATTTGCTATCTTGAGAGAAGCCTCTAGTGAAACCTATGGCTCCCGGGTCTATTTTCCATCATATAATTTTCTATTTTCCTTCATACAATTTTCCGATCTACTATTTTTGCAATCTTTTACTTTCCGATCTATAAACCAAAAATACCAAAAATATTTACTTTACTGTTTATCTATCTCTATCAGATCTCACTTTTGCAAGTAACCGTGAAGGGAGTGACAACCCCTTTATCGCGTTGGGTGCAAGTAGTTTGATTGTTTGTGCAGGTATTAGGTGATTTGTGTGTTGTCTCCCACTGGATTGATACCTTGGTTCTCAAACTAAGGGAAATACTTATCTCTACTTTGCTGCATCACCCTTTCCTTTTCAAGGGAAAAATCAACACAAGCTCAAGAAGTAGCAAGCATATGATCTCTCAGTTTATTGCTATCGTTTTATCAATGTCAAATACATATTCCTTCGACCATGAGATCATGCAACTCTCGGATATCAGAGGAATACCTTGTGTGCTATCAAATGACACAACATAACTGGGTGATCATAAAGATGCTCTACAGGTATCTCTGAAGGTGTCTATTGAGTTGGCATGGATCAAGATTGGGATTCGTCACCCCGTGTATCAGAGAGGTATCTCTGGGCCCTCTCGGTAATACAGCATCACAAGAAGCTTGCAAGAAAAGTGACCAAGGAGTTAGTTATGAGATCATGTATGATGGAACGAGTAAAGAGACTTGCCTGTTACGAGATTGAACTAGGTATGGAGATACTGACAATCGAATCTCGGGAAAGTAACATACCAACAGACAAAGGGAATTACGTATGTTTTCATAAAGGTTCCACCAATAAATATCTTCGTAGAATATGTAGGAACCAATATGGGCTTCCAGGTCCCGCTATTGGTTATTGACCGGAGAGGCGTTTCGGTCATGTCTACATCATTTTTGAACCCGCATGGCCCGCACGCTTAAAGTTCCTTGACGATATAGTATTATATGAGTTATGTGAGTTGGTGACCTAATGTTGTTCGGAGTCCTGGATGAGATCACGAACATGATGAGGTGCTCCAGAATGGTCCGGAGGTAAATATTGATATATAGGACGATGCTATTTGGTCACCCGAAAGGTTTCAGAATGAATCGGGTATTCATTGGAGCGCTGGAAGGGGTTTTGGGAGGCCACTAGTAAGTGGTGGGCCTTATGGGCCAAAGGGGGGAAGCACACCAGCCCACATGGGGGTTAGCGCGTCCCTCCACCCCTGCCCACACGCCAAGGAAGGGGGAAGGAAAGGGGAGGCGCCCTAAGGCAGCCATCCCCTTTCCTTCCCCCCATGTCCATATGTGGAAGGGGGCGCAGCTAGGCAGGCATCGAGGGCAGCCGCCGGCCACTTGGGAGCGCTCTGGGGCTGCCTCCTCTCCCCCCTCCACCTATATATATGAGAGGAGGGAGGAGGGCAACACACACCACAATTCCCAGCCGGTGCGGCCCCCCTCTCCCTCTTGTTCATCCTTGGTCATAATTTTAGAAGTGCTCGGCGAAGCCCTGTGGAGATAGTTGCACCACTAGCGTCACCACACTGTCGTGCTGCCAGAACTCATCTACTACTTTGCCTCTCTTGGTGGATCGAGACGACGAGGATGTCATCGAGCTGAACGTGTGCTGAACGCGGAGGTGTCGTGTGTTTGGTACTTGATCGGTTGGATCGTAAAGGTGTACGACTACATCAACCGTGTTGATAAACGCTTCCACTTAATGTCTACTAGGGTACATAGAAATACTCTCCCCTCTCGTAGCTATGCATCTCCATGGATAGATCTTGTGCGTTGATATGTCTCCAACGTATCTATATTTTTTATTGTTCCATGCTATTATATTATCTGTTTTGGATGTTTTATATGCATTAATATGTTATTTTATATTATTTTTGGGACTAACCTATTAACCTAGAGCCCCGTGTTAGTTTTTGTTTTTCCTTGTTTTTGACTTTTACAGAAAAGGAATATCAAATGGAGTCCAAATGGAATAAAACTTTACAATGATTTTTCTTGTACCAGAAGACACCTATGTAACTTGGAGAGAGGGCCAGAAGAGTCCCGAGGAGGGGTGCCCTGAGGGCTTGTGGGCCCCTCGGGGGTCCTCCAACCCTAAAACCACTTCTATATATTCTCAAATATTCCCCAAACATCAGAAGCGTCCACCAAAAAACTTTTCCGCTGTCGCAAGCCTCTGTTCCAGTGAGATCCCATCTTGGGGACTTTTCCGGCACCTTGCCAGAGGGGGATTCGATCACGGAGGGCCTCTACATCAACCTTGCTGCCCATCTAATGAAGCGTGAGTAATTTACCACAGACCTATGGGTCCATAACTAGTAGCTAGATTGCTTCTTCTATCTCTCTCTTTGATCTTCAATACAATGTGCTCCTCTATGTTCTTGGAGTTCTATCTGATGTAATACTCTTTTGCGGTGCATTTGTTGAGATCCGATGAATTGTGTATTTATGATCAGATTATCTATGAGTATTATTTGAGTCTTCTCTGAATTCTTTTATCCATGATTAAGATATCTTTGTATTTCTCTTTGAATTATCGTTTTGGTTTGGCCAACTAGATTGTTTTTTTCTTGCAATGGGAGAGGTGCTTAGTTTTAGGTTCAATCTTGCGGTGTTCTCACCCAGTTACATAGTAGGGGTAGCGAGGCATGTATTGTATTGTTGCCATCAAGGATAAAAACATGGGGTTTTCATCATATTGCCTGAGCTTATCCCTCTACATCATGTCATCTTACTTAAGGCATTACTCCGTTCTTATGAACTTAATACTCTAGATGCATGCTGGATAGTGGTCGATTTGTGGAGTAATAGTAGTAGATGCAGGCAGGAGTCGGTCTACTTGTCATGGATGTGATACCTATATTCATGATCATTGCCTTAGATATCGTCATAACTTTGCACTTATCTATCAATTGCTCAATAGTAATTTTTACCCACCGTATGTGTTCTTTCAATAGAGAAGCCTCTAGTGAAACCTATGGCCCCCGGGTCTATTTTCCATCATATACTTTTAGATCTATAAACCAAAAATCCCAAAAATACCTTGCTGCAATTTATTTATATTTACTTTAGCTTGCTCTTTTATTTATCTTTTATACCTATCTCTATTAGATCTCACTCTTGTTCGTGACCGTGAAGGGATTGACAACCCCTTTTTTGCGTTGTGTGCAAGTGTTTGTTAGTTTGTGCAGGTGCATAATTGGAGACTTGCTTGTGCCTCCAATTGGATTTATACCTTTGTTCTTAACAAAGGGAAATACTTATCTCTACTTTGACGCATCACCATTTCCTCTTGAAGGAAAAAATCAACGCAAGCTTAAGAAGTAGCGCGTGTGCGTAGATTTTTTTTGTGTTCCATGCAACGTTCCCCAACAGCAAAGTCTTCTTGTGGATGTCAATCGTATTCGCAACCTCTCCACAAAGAACTCATTTGATGCACATGAAGCCTGCCGGCGTTCTTGGAAGAGCTTCACAATGCTCTATTCTAAAGATGAACTCCCTTCATATGGCTTCACAGAAAGTCTCAAGGTTGACTCCAAGCCCCCTGAATAAGCTTAGTGGCATCCAACACCTTCCATTGAAGATTCTGATTACTCATCATCCACTCTAATTGTTGTTGCACACATCATTGATGAGGAGGACGACGCTACTTCACCTGCTATGGCTTCACTGCATCACAATGCCGCATCAGGTCCTTCTGCACCACCCAACTCCAACATAGACATGGCTGCCCCAACATCTTCACCAACACCTTCGGGGAACGCATAGACACCCTATGTCTTCATTCCTTTTTGGTCATTCGATAACAAAAGGGGTAGAAGCATATGGGTTGATAGTCTTAAAGCAGGTTCATATGGGTCGGGTGCTATATTTTTGTTAATTCTTGCAACTCTCGTTCGTGAACTTTTGGTTTTTGAGTTGTAACACTTAAGTCCAGAAGGGACGTCTGCTACATTTTTCTACTATTTTTTAACTGTGTGGTTGAATTCCTATCTTATGCGCATGAAATCATTCTATAGATGCCCTTTTCATTGTGCGTGTAATTATATTTAATACATTTTCATATGCACGATGAGTTGGCTGCATGAAAAAGAAGGAGATCTCCACAAAGAAAAACCTGCAATTTGCATTTGCATTCAAAAGAAAATTACTCATATGCACATCTTCATGGGGAGCCCATTCAACTTCATGAAGTCAATGACCACGTTCTTTAACTTTCACATATTTTTATCCCCGTTGAAAACTTCAGCCAATTTGTCATCAATCACCAAAAAGGGGGACATTGTAAGTGCATCTAGTGCCAACCTTAGTTGGTTTTGGAGTATTGACAAAAAACATTGTTGAGGGACTAATGTGTTTGTGACATTCATAGGAGAACACAGGTACAAGTCCCTCGTCCATTCGGTTTACCCATCGGAAATGACCCCTCAAAATGTATTAAGACATTGAAGACAATGGTGGTTCATGAAGACATTCACATCGAAGATAATGACGTATGAAGACACTAACTTGAAGACTATGGAGTGCGAAGACATAGCTTGTTTCGTAGTTTCATTTTCTTCTTTCTTGAGTCATAGGAACCGCCGAACTGTCAAGTGGGGTCCCAATGAACAAAGTCAGAAAACTGACATGATGCTCAACCCAAATCCTATTTCTTCGAATGAAGACAATGAGATAAAATCATATCTAGAGTTGGATGAGTTAGCTTTGCTTGTAGCCCAAGTCAAGCTGTCACATGTGTTTGAAATCCGACCGTTGGACACGTGTCGGTTCCTTAGTGACCCACGGTTATTTCGGACATATGATGTCGGGTTGCCTCCTGGCTATAAATAGCTAGCCCACCCCTACACCATAAATTGGTGGCTGCTCAGAGTTGGTGCACGGCTTTTGTCGTTTGAGAGAAACCCAAAAGCCTTTGAGAGAGGATCCTTGCGAGGACAAAGCCCAAAACACCCAGAGCCTAAAGAGTGTTTGGCATCACTAAATTCTTTCTGTCCGCGTGATTTGAAGACTTATTACACTTGAAGACTATGATCTTCCAGTCGGTTAGGCGTCACATTCTGAGGATCCAAGAGTAATTGTGGATCGCCGGTTAGCAAAGTCAGTGAAGGTTTGGAAGTCTACCTTGAAGACTTACCAGAGTGATTGGGCGAGGACTAAGTGTCCTTAGCTCAAAGGGAATAAGGTGAAGACACGGTCTTCTGAGTTCAATCTCAGCCTCCCTAACCAGACGTATAGTTGTCACACAACTGAAACTGGTCTACCAAATCCTTGTCTTCGTCAAGCAACTAGTTCTATCACTTCACCCTTTACTTACTGTTTAGCTTCCTGAAGTCATTGCTTGCTTGCCCTGTTTGACTTCACTATGCGAAGACATTCTCCTTTGTTTGCATATTTGGCTTCATACTATCTTCCTATTCTGATCCACTCTACCTACATGCTATCTGCCTTTGTGTTTACTATGTACTATTTCCATGACTATGTCATGGCTAGTGTAGTTTATCTTTCGCTGCATACTGTGTAGGTGTTATTTGGTTGTCTATCTTTGAAGACATTGTCTATCTTGAATACTTTCATCAAAATCTCCTATTCACCCACCCTCTAGTCGATAACTAGTACTTTCAACGGCCACTCGACTTGCCACAGCTCACGAGTAAATGCTCGGCACCCCACCTCGCAAGGCAGGCACCTAGGGTACCCTAGCGCAGGCTCATTGACAATGGATCCTGCACGTGTGTCAGATTGACGGCTTACTTCCCGTCGCCGCTCGATCTTGGTTCTAGCGTCTTCAATGCGTCGGTCTTGGATGACTTGGCTTTGGTCTTGGCAGCCCCGCGGATCAGACGATGCCATGGACTCATCGTCATGGGTGTCAACCCACTTGCTCTATCACTGCCGTCGGGGAGGAGATTGCATTGTAAGTGCGTGCCCCCGGTCCGTTCGCTAGCGGCATGACTTGGCGCCATCTGTTGCTGGTGCGAGGGCCCCACCCTCTACGGCTTGTCGTAGTTGGTGAAGCTGAGGAGGCTCCGAGTAGTAGCCCTCCACTCCCCATCTTCACTGTCGCAAGAGAGAAGTCTAGCAGCACCTCGGCTCATGGCAGGGCCTCTGCCGGCATGTTGGGCATGGTGTGGCGCAAAGAACAGGTGGAGCTCTTACTCCTGACA
Organism: Triticum dicoccoides; assembly: GCF_002162155.2. Classification (NCBI taxonomy): domain Eukaryota; kingdom Viridiplantae; phylum Streptophyta; class Magnoliopsida; order Poales; family Poaceae; genus Triticum; species Triticum dicoccoides. Next base: position 208,734,181 of record NC_041384.1, on the reverse strand, counting down.
GAGCCAGAAGGAACTCCGTCTCGATCCTGCAGTCGTGTCCAATTTTCGCCGGCAGGATGGCATGGAGGTTGGCCCTACACATCTTGGGAATGCTGCATAGAGGTTTTGCCGTGGCAATGTCCGAAGCCGCCGACATTGTGGTGTTGCTCGTCACGCACGACCTGTGTGCGCCGACATGGGTGTCTTGGATGCCGCCGCGCCGTCCTTGGAGTTCACCATGTCGCCCGTAGGCTTCACGGCTCTGTCCTTAGACTTGGCAGTGAGCAGGTTGTTGTTCATCCTGCTCCGAACGATGCCACTTGTCTGGCTCGGATCGCCAGAGCGCCGAGGAAGATGTTCGGCGCCTCCTCCTCCACCGCCACTGTTGGGGAACGTTGCATGGGAAACAAAAAAATTCTACGCTCACCAAGATCAATCTAGGAGATGACCATCTACGAGAGGATAGATTGGATCTACATACCCTTGTAGATCACTAAGCGGAAGCGTTAAGAAATGTGGTTGATGTAGTCGAACGTCTTCGTGATCCAATCACGATCCGTCCCACAAACTCCCGATCCAAGTGCCGAACGGACGGCACCTCCATGTTCAACGCAGGTATGGCTTGATGATGCCTTCACCTCCTCGATCCAGCAAGCGATGGTGAAGTAGTAGCTCAAGTCCTCCGGTAGCACGACGGCATGGTGGTGGTGGTGGTGGCGAAATCTCAGTAGAGCTTTGCTAAGCACTATGGAGAGGAAGAGGGATGCAAGGGAGAGGAGAAGCAGCGCCTTCGCGTGAAGATGTATTCTCTGGGTGCGGCTGCCCTCTCTCTACCTCTCTATATATAGGGGAAGGGAGGAGGGGTGGCGCCCCTTGGGTTTCCCCTAGGGGGGCGGCGGCCAGGGCAGATGCGACCTCCCCTAGGGTGACTTGCCCCCAAGCCGGGAGGTGGGAAGCCCTAGGGGGCGCCCCAAACCCTCCTGGTTAAGTGAGATGGAGTGAGGGGGGCCCCTCAGCCCCTTAGTGGTCTGGTTTTCCCCCTCCCCTTGGCCCATGGAGCCACCCAACACTTGTCGGGGACCCCGAAACCCCTTTCTGTGACGCTGGTCATCAACCAGTACCCCCGAAACAATTCCGGACTCCAATACCCTTCATCCAATATATCAATCTTCACCTCCGGACCATTCCGAAGTTCCTTGTCACGTCCAGGATCTCATCCGAGACCCGAACAACCTTCGGTAACAACCATAATGACTCAACCATACTTATATCATCACCAAACATTAAGCGTGTAGACCCTGCGGGTTCGAGAACTATGCAGACATGACCGGGACACCTCTACGGTCAATAACCAATAGCAGGACCTGGATGCCCATATTGGTTCCTACCTATTCTACGAAGATCTTATCAGTCGAACTTCAATGTGAATGATTCAACTAATCCCGTATGCAGTTCCCTTTGTCTATCGGTATGTTACTTACCTGAGATTCGATCGTTGGTATCTCCATACCTAGTTCAATGTCATTACCGGCAAGTCTCCTTACTCATTCCATAATACAAAATCCCGTGGCTAACTCATTAGTCACATTTCTTGCAAGCTTACTGCAATGTTGTATTACCGAGTGGGCCCTGAGATACCTCTCCATCATACGGAGTGACAAATCCCAGTCTTGATCCATGCCAACTCAACAGACACCCTCGGAGATACCCGTAGAGCACCTTTATAGTCACCCAGTTACGTTGCGATGTTTGGTGCACACAAGGTATTCCTCCAGTGTCAGTGAGTTGCGTGATCTCATGGTCATAGGAACATATACTTGACATGTAGAAAACGATAGCAGTAAACCTGATACGATCATATGCTACGTTTATAGTTTGGGTCTTGTCCATCACTTCATTCTCCTAATGACGTGATCCCATTATCAAATGACAACTCATGTCTATGACTAGGAAACCATAGCCATCTTTGATCAACGAGCTACTCCAGTAGAGGCTTACTAGGGACACGTTGTTGTCTATGTATCCACACATGTATTTGAGTTTCTCGTCAATACAATTATAGCATGGGTAATGAACGATTATCATGAACATGGAAATATGATAATAACCAATTTATTATTGCCTCTAGGGCATATTTCCAATAGTCTCCCACTTGCACTAGAGTCAATAATCTAGTTCACATCACCATGTGATTAACACTCGTAGCTCACATCACCATGTGACTAACACCCAAAGAGTTTACTAGAGTCAATAATCTAGTTCACATCACTATGTGATTAATACTCAATGAGTTCTGGGGTTTGATCATGTTATGCTTGTGAGAGAGGTTTTAGTCAATGGGTCTGCAACATTCAGATCCGCATGTACCACTACAAAAAATACACTTCCGTGATGATACGTGTTTGTCATAGTAGGTCACGTTTTCTGTCATGCATGTACATCCATGACGATTTTATGACAGAATCAAGATAGTCATATCTGTGCTGTCGTAGAAGTGTTCCATGACATTACCAAAATTATCATCATAGAAGTGTTCACTTCTATGACGATAAATGTCACGTCATGGAAGTGCTTTCGTCAAGGGTGACCGACACGTGGCATCCACCGTAACGGGTCGCCGTTAAGCTATCGGGTCATGTTTTGGATCTGATAACCCGCTAACAGCCATGACCAATGCCGATTTTCCACGCGTAAAATTCTCATTGGCCAACGGAACCACATGTCTGCTCCGCGTTGGCACAGGTGTCACTCATCCAATGGGCGAGATGCGCCTATGATATGTTGACACGTGGGCCGGCCCAAAAGTGGCCCATAAAGATTAAATGGGCCGGCCCAACTAAAGGCCCACAAGATTTTGCGGACCATAATGGTCTGGCCCAACTAAAGGCCCATGAGATTTTGCCGACCATAATGGGTCCGCCTAGCTAAAGGCCCACAAGATTTTTAGGACACTAGTGGGCCGGTTCGTTAACATGCTGCCATGTTTTGGGCCAAATGCCGACCCATATTTGATCCGGTCCATTAAGAGCCTGCCATGTGTCGGGCCTAATAAAGGCCCTTATGAGATCTGGCCGTTAAAAGCCTACCACGTTCTGGGCCAAATTCTGGCCTAGATCAGATCTGGCCCTTTAAGAGGCTTTGGGCTAAATTATGGCCCATATCAGATTCGGCCCGTCAACTGGACGCTATGCTTTTGGGCCCACTTGCTAAAGGCCCATTTAGTAATTCGCCCTGATATTAGTTTCGGCCTGTTAAAGCCCATTTAACATTTCGGCCCTATATTTATTTCAGCCTATTAAAAGCCCGTCATATAGTTGGCCCTAACTACGACCCGGTTTGCATCCGGCCTGCTCAAAGCCGATAATCTGATTGGGACAAATAAGGACCGAGCCAATTTTGGCATGTTAACGACCCATGATGTCATTGGCACAATCAGGGACCGGGGTCTATTTTGGCCTGCTGTTGGCCCGTGAGCTGTTCGGCACGTTTCACGCCCAACCTATTTTTCAGCCGACTAAAAGCCCATTGAGTTTTCTTGCGAAAATAGGGTCGGCGGTTTACTCAGCCTATTAAAGGCCCGAATCTACTAGTGGGCCAGTTTATATTTAGGCCTGTTAATGGACCAAGATGACTGGGCCCATGATGCGGATCATACATAGTGATTTGCATGACGGCCCGATTATGTACTGTAATTTTACGGTTTGGCTGGTATACTCTAAAGGTAGGATATATATATATATATATATATATATATATATATATATATATATATATATATATATATATATATATATATAGTAAAATAACTGCAACATCGTGAATAAGAACAAATCTAGACTATGCAATAAAGAAATTACGGCATACTACATCCACTGGGCATCAAAGTTTGCCACTATGATAATAAAGCACAAGCAGACGATAGATTACATACACTGGGCATCAAAGATCGCCACCCGTGCAAATAAACACGCCGATATACAAAACCGATAGCACTTCAATAGAGTTCAAGAAAGGTTAGCCCTACTCGGGAGCTGCAGCGCAAGCAGCTGAGCAAGCTGATGAGACTGTGCTTGTTTGACACATATATCCTCCTCACTCTGAAAGATAAACAAGCAGACAAATGACAGGTTTTGTACATATAAGTATCAGTGCTGACAATTCATCACATTTCTTACTGACGAATAAAGTGACACAATTTAAAATAGCATTAACACAGTATGGTGTTGTTCAGGTTAAGACATGGCAGGAAATGACATTGTGAAGGAGTTGGCAGCTTCACGACACCACTGGATTACAGATCAAGAACTCATAAGTATCAATGGTTAGTGTGTTGGCAATTTATCCCATTTCAGATTGGAATAAAGAGACGGTTTAAATAATGGTAGAATGATATGAAATTGTTCATAGTTAAGACATTGCAGAATATGACATTGTGTTGTAGTGGGTAGGTTCACCACACCACTGGATTACGGATCAAGAACAGAAGCATACATGTAGTGCAAAAGAAGATCACTTGCTCTGTATAGTTTAATTTACATGGTATGAAGAAGGAACTTGGTTGTACAACTGAAAACTTAAATTTAGAAGGACAAAGTTTTGTTTATGAACTACATAATAAACTTTAAACATGCAATTTGATGCAAACATCAAAAATAAACTGCTGTTGCAGTCATGCCTAACCAAATATACACAACAAAGTTTGAAGGCTTGAGAAGGACAAACTTACATTATTGGTGAAGAAAGGCTCTATAAAGCCCTTGTCCATGCTGATGGGGGGGGGCAATTCAAGAAGTTTACCAAAGAATCTTCTTCATAAGCATTGCCTTTATTCTACATTTTGTTAATAGTAAATATATATGTGATAATATAAGAAAAATGGAGAATATTTAGGATAAGATGAAGAGTGATGCTACATAACCAACTAGCTATAAATGTAAGTACAACAATATAGGCAAAAGGTACAGCCAAGAGCAATGCAGAGCTAAATTTCTTCAGTACCATCAGTGTTATCCAACCTTATGGTAAGAGTAAATATAGATCTGATGTGTAGAAAATGGAGGGCAAAGGAAAATAAGCTGCAGAGTGATGGTACACGAACAACTAGCTGTCAATATAAGTACATTGATAAAGGACAACAGGTACATACAAGAACAATGCAGAGATAAAAATTTGCATTGGCATTGGATATATCCTACACTAATGTAACCATTCATACATATCAGATAATTTGGAGCGAACAATTGATAAGCCAGCTATCATGCATACTGCTATCACATAATGAACTAGGTATGAATGCAAGTACAGTGATACATGACAATAGGTACTAACAAGAGCAAAGCAGCGGGCAGCATATTTGCGATATCCTGTCGTCCTTTTCAAACCGGAATTCTTCTTTGAGCGGATTTCCTACAAAAGAGATCCGTAAGGCACATGCAGAAAAGTAGAAGTTCAAATTGTCATGTGATATCATAGACAGTACCTCATCCTGGGAACGAGACCAGTGCATAATAAGGTTTTTCCATTCAATGTCTTCTAAATTTAGTACAGGAGACTTCACCGGAAATTCTTTTATAGACTTGCCATCCAAGTGTGATTTCCTCGGGTAACACTGATACTGCTGCAATGCTTCCTTGAAAAGTGCAAGCAAGCTTTGCTCGTCATGACTATGTAGATTAACCCTCGCCTACTTACAACAATGTAATGTAAATCGTTGATGTGTTCAATCAGCAGAAAATAGAAAAATAATCACCATGAATAATAGCACTTACACGTAAGTGGGACAGGAATATGTGAAAATGGTGTTTGTCTTCACTATAATCTTCCCATGATGGGAATATATGCATGTAGTCCCTAACAACATTGAAAGCAATGTATTTTAAACTGGGAATAACTGGAATGGGGTTCCAATCTGCAGGAATTGGCCGTCTCTGCAGTTGGGATTGGTCTTCAGCCGGTGGACTTGTTGTACTGTTTGCTGTAGTGGGATTTTTCTGTGGTACGGCTGGTACTATGGCAACTGAAATCGGCATACCTTTTGCTGGAGTGTAGGTCCTGTGTGGTGGGGCTAGTGGTGTGGCGAGTGAAGTATGGGTACAGTCTGCTAGAGTCGGTCCTACGTTTTGTGTCACTGGTTGTAGAGCCAATATAAGTGGGGTGTTGTCTGATTTCTCTGGCACCACCACGTTTTTCAAGGACTTTGTTGGTGCTCCTTCTGGTTCGGCAATCACCCTCTTCTTTTTTTATGTTTGATGCACAAGAACAACATTTGAGTGGAAATACATGGTATGATGATAGATGGAATATGTGTTGATAATGGATGGGCATGGTATCATGACATATATGATGAGTAAACTAAGCAGATGGCGGTGCAACAAAGTAGAAGAAATGCAAGACAACTTATGCAAGATATGCGCAATCAATAAAACCTTGCCAAATTAGAACAGGTACCTTGATGGGTGAACAGGAAAGGCCATCTGCCTTTGACTCCTCGAGGTCAGAATAGTCATTGGGATCATATTTTGAACAAGAATCTACAGGTGGGGAGCGTATGAGTTTCATTGCATCCAGAATGGCACTCAATGCCTTGGTGCCAATTTTGTAACTCGTTGCGGTGTTCCACAATATTCTTCTAATGTGCGGATTCTGATATTCACTGTGATTATGTATAATATGTGAGAACCATGAAAACATATAGTAGTGAGATTATCTTTGTAATGCATAGGATATTCTAATATAGGGGCGCCCCTGTAAACCCTTGTCACGGCCCTACCTCAGCCCCTGTTGTCTTTGATTGATCATCATGTCATCATGTTTGAAATTCAAATGAATTTGAAATGGGGACTGTTAAACCCTAGCAGCAAATGAAATTCAACTAGGGTCAAAATTAAATCTTTTCGATGAACCTGAAGTGCCCTTCTAAAATGTTCATCATCTTTGCCTTGGTCTAGAAACTCTGCCAAAAATGGTTCACATTTTTCTAGGACAACTTGCGTCACTGAATTAAATCATAAGTTATTTGCATTTGGGCATTTTAATGCTATATACTCCCTCCGTCCCATAATGTAATACGTTTTTGACACTACACTAGTGTCAAACAACGTCTTACATTTTGGGACAGAGGGAGTATTATATTAAGTGCCCAAATAATCTTGAATTTAAATGAGGGCTGTTGGAAATAATCCAAACAGTGCCCACAAATATTTTCATGATTTTTGAGAGTGCTCTGGCATTTTTAATAAAGCCAAAACATTTGCAGAATATAGAAAACTGAAACGAATAGAAAAGGGAGACAGAGAAAGGACTTTACCACTATGCTGGACCGTGGCAGTCATCGCCTACCTCTTCCAGTAGGAAGAGGAGGGACACGGCGCACGGGCGCGAGCTCGCCACACCACCACCCTGCTCGTCTACATCCCCTGGTTACCGCTTCGACGCCGTGAATGCCTCCTCGGTGTCGCCTTGGTCTACCCGACATCTCACTCTCCCCCTTGCTGTCTCCCTCGCTCTCCCCCGCCATGGCCGACGAAGCCGCGCCCGCGCCATCGTGAAGCTCGCAGCCACTGCCGTCCACTCATCACCTCACCATGCCCACAAGCTTCACCGTCGTTCGCTACTTCGCCTCGCTCGATCCCCGAGCGCTTGCTCGCCCCAAAGATGCTGCACCGAGCCCGTTCCGATCCGCCATCGCTGGAGATCCCCCGTGCCGCCCCGACCACTCCAGCTCTTCCCCGACCTCGCTGACCCGCTCGTCGAGATCACTATGAGCTAATGCCCGTCCTCCCCCTCTATGTTCTCTCTCTCGTGCACCGTACGCACCGCACCGAGCTCACCTGCACCCGCCGCCGCCTGTGCTCACCGCCGACATGACTCTGGCCACGCAACGGCCTGGCCGTCATGTCCAACTTCCTCGCCGCACCACGTAGAACATGTAGGTGCTAACCCAGTGCTACCTCTTGATCTTGCGTTGGTTTTCCCCGAAGAGGAGAGGATGATGCAGCAGAGTAGCGTAAGTATTTCCCTCAGTTTTTGAGAACCAAGGTATCAATCCAGTAGGAGGCCATGCTCAAGTCCCTCGTACCTGCACAAAACGATAGCTACTCGCAACCAACGTGATTAGGGGTTCTAAATCCCTTCACGGTCACTTACGAGAGTGAGATCTGATAGAGATAATATTTTTGGTATTTTTGGTATAGAGATGCAAAGTGAAAAGTAAAAGGCAAAATAAAAAGCAAAGCAAGATTAAAGTGATGGAGATTGATATGATGAGAATAGACCCAGGGGCCATAGGTTTCACTAGTGGCTTCTCTCAAGAGCATAAGTATTCTACAGTGGGTGAACAAATTACTGTTGAGCAATTGACAGAATTGAGCATAGTTATGAGAATATCTAGGCATGATCATGTATATAGGCATCACGTCCGTGACAAGTAGATCAAAATGATTCTGCATCTACTACTATTACTCCACTCATCGACCGCTATCCAGCATGCATCTAGAGTATTAAGTTAAAAACAGAGTAACGCTTTAAGCAAGATGACATGATGTAGAGAGATAAATTCATGTGATATGAAATAAACCCCATCTTGTTATCCTCGATGGCAATGATACAATACGTGCCTTGCTGCCCCTTCTGTCACAGGGAAAGGACACCGCAAGATCGAACCCAAATCTAAGCACTTCTCCCATGGCAAGAACTACCAATCTAGTTGGCCAAACCAAACGGATAATTCGAAGAGACTTGCAAAGATAACCAATCATACATAAAAGAATTCAGAAAAGATTCAAATATTATTCATAGATAGACTTGATCATAAACCCACAATTCATCAGTCTCAACAAACACACCGCAAAAGAAGAAGATTACATCGAATAGATCTCCACAAGAGAGGGGGAGAACATTGTATTGAGATCCAAAAAGAGAGAAGAAGCCATCTAGCTAATAACTATGGACCCGAAGGTCTGAGGTAAACTACTCACACTTCATCGGAGAGGCAATGATGATGTAGAAGCCCTCCGCGATGACGGCCCTCTCTGGCGGAGCTCCGAAACAGGCCCCAAGATGGGATCTCATGGATACAGAAAGTTGCGGCGGTGGAATTAGGTTTTTGGCTCCTGTTCTATTCGTTTGGGGGTACGTGGGTATATATAGGTGGAAGAAGTACGTCGGTGGAGCTTTAGTGGGCCCACAAGGGTGGAGGCGCGCCTGGGGGTGTAGGGTGTGCCCCCCTACCTCGTGCCCACCTTGAAGCTTCCTTGGCATAGGGTCCAAGTCTCCTGGGTCATATTCGGGAAGAAAATCACGTTCCGGAAAGGATTATTCTGTTTGGACTCCGTTTGATATTCCGTTTCTTCGAAACACTTAAATAGGCAAAAAACTGCAATTCTGGGCTGGGCCTCCGGTTAATAGGTTAGTCCCAAAAATAATATAAAAGTGGAAAATAAAGCCCAATATAGTCCAAAACAGTAGATAATATAGCACGGAGCAATAAAAAAAATTATAGATACGTTGGAGACGTATCACCCAATGCCTCCACGCTCGTTGTAGCGATGACCCCGAGCTCACCCGAGCTCCGGCAGCTGCCAACGTCGTCGTCGGTAACGATTCTGGCCACCCCGGACCAACCACCACTGGATGCGACGCATCTCTATCTTCCCGTAGATGGCCTCCGCCGCCCATTTGGTCGCTGGAGCGCGAAACCTGCGCCCTCCGCCGCGTTCGGTCGTCGCCGGTGGCTAAACCCCAGCGATTTGACCCATTTTGACCAGGAATTTGACCCCTCGGGTCACTGACATGTGGGCCCTGCCCATGGTCAAACCAAGATTAGCACTAAACTAACCCTACTTAGTTAGTTAACTAACTGTGTCACTGACCAGTGGGTCCCACGGTTCTGATTTGACCTGGGCCGCCTGTTGACCTGTTGATGTAGTGCTGGCGCAGTATTGGACTTTATGGATTTAATTTTATTCAGGAAATTCCATAAAATAGTGTAAACTTCAAAATCCATAGAAACTAATCTGTAACTCCAAATGGAAAGATTTATATATGAAAAATGAATTGAAAAATCCAATCTATCCATCTGTACCATTTTCATGCATGTTAGAACAACTTATAGCTGATATTTAGGACCAATCATATAAATGGCATTTGAATATCCACATATGGAGTTTGAATTTGAATCTTGGATTCAAACCAACTCCATTTAACCTGTTGCTAGTTTTATTAGCTCAAATCACAGCATGTTGACATATCATAATCATGCTTCATATTGTCCATTACATTGATTGTGATCCTTCTCTGTTGTTGGTGGTTGTTTCCTCTCGATAGACGTGTTCCGATGATGAGTTCGATGACACCGATGAAGAGCTATACTATCTTCAGAAGTGCCAGGCAAGCAAAACCCCCTTGTTCATTCTGATACAATCCCACTCTCTCGCTCCTGCTATCATTTATTGCATTAGGACAACAACGATTCATATGTTACATGATGTGGTAGTTGAACCCCTTTTCCTCTGGATGACCTGTCATTGCCATAGTAAATAGATGAAACCCACTAGCATGAGTACAAGTTGTTTGAGCCCTGATGTGCCTACTCATCCATGCTTGTTTGTCATGCCTACTACTTCTTAGAGTTGAGTCAGGTATGATTCATCGGGGTTGAATTGGAATGGTGATGAACATGTCCTACTGTGTTTGAACACGATTTGGTAAAGGTAGCGGTGAGAGGCCATGTAGGAGTACATGGTAGGTTGTCTCATTGAAACAGTCCTCATGAACTGAGTTCTGTGTTTGTGCTCCATGAACAGTTACTACCACGCGTTGGGCCTGAAACCAATGGACCCTCTCGACTTATTAACCGCCCTTGTCCTCTGTCCGGGAGTTGCAAGTAGTTTCTAGTGTTTGTAGTATGCTGGAGGCCATGCGCAGGACTCACCGAGGGGTGGGCTGTGATGCGGTAGGCACGTGGCACGGTGTACCGGGACGCCCATTTGGTGCCTCGGGAACCCTGCACACATCGCTCGGGGCCGTATGTGGAAACCTCGGCCGGACTCCCTGTGGATGGAACCTGAATAGGCGATAAACCTGGACTAGGGACTTGTGTGGTTAGCCAGGTCATGGCCGACACCCTCGCCAGACTTCCGCTTGAAGGTTGCCGAGATGCATAACATATACATGGTGGTAAGTGGAGAGAGCGTGTGTGAAGAAGTACACCCCTGCAGGGTTAACATCATCTATTCGAATAGCCGCGTTCGTGGTAAAGGACCTCTGGGTTGCCTATATAGTTCATAGACAAGTGAAAGTGGATACTCTAAACTGCGCAAGATAAGCGTGAGTGCTATGGATAGCCTTCTCGTAGGGAGATGGGAGCGGATCCATAGTGGTGTATTGATATGGTGAATATGTGGACTCGTGTGCGCCACCTCAAAATAGTTACCAGCAGTCGTAGTAGAAGTTAGCCACCGAGTCAAAGCTGGCTTGCTGCAGTTAAACTCCACCACCCCTTTGTTGATACTAATGCATATGTAGCTAGTTCTGATGTAAGTCTTGCTGAGTACATTTGTACTCACGTTTGCTTAATTTATGTTTTTGCAGAGAGACTTCAGTCTCACTAGTAGTTCCGCGTGGACTTCGATGTTTAGCTTGTTACCTCAACTACGATCTTGTGCCCTCAGCAAGGTCTTGTAGATAGTCAGGCTTCTTATCCTTTTCATTTGTAGTTGTCTATACTCAGACAAGTTAAGCCTCTGCATGTGCTTTTTGCTTGTATGACTTGAATGCTGGGTCATCAGACCCATGTTTGCAATATCTGGCTCCTTGGAGCCTAATGAATAAATACTTTGAGTCGTAGAGTTTTGTTGTGATGCCATGTTCTATTTGCACATATCGAGCATATTGTGTGTATGTTTTTGAAATGTTTGGTATGTGTGGGATCCGACAACCTAGTTGTTTATTCTTGGTAGCCTCTCTTACCGCGAAATGTCTCCTAGTGCTTCCACTGAGCCATGGTAGCTTGCTACTGCTCTGGAACACTTAGGCTAGCCGGCATGTGTCCTTCTTTGTTCTTGTGTTTGTCCCTTTGGGGAAATGTCACACATTGTTCCTGTAAGTCCATTTAGCTTACTACGACTTGGGTTCATATGTTCATGACTGACACGTTCGTTGCTGGGTCATGTATGCCTGTCCCTGTAAGTTAGTGCCACCTAGGGTCTACGACTAGTCATGTCGTCCCGGGTTCTCTGTCATATGTATGCTAGCGACACTATCATATACGTGAGCCAAAAGGCGCAAACGGTCCCGGACCAGGTAAGCTGGCAACCATGGGGATGCCGTCCGTGAGGCCGCAAAGCGATATGATGTGTTACGTGCTAGATCGGGGTGACTTAGGATCGGGGTCCTGACAACCCTTGTGTGCTATCCCTGGATTCTTATGAGAGAGCCCATGTGTGCTGTAATATGGTGCGTGCATTAATATAATCTGGCACAAGTACGCAAAAATAGGCTCCAGAAGTAAGGATGGTTGGCAGATGATAGGTTCATAATATACTGTAGAGAGAGTTTATTTCCAAACCATGACAACAAGAGCACACAACAACTAGGCAGATCGTAGTGTACATAAAAGGGGTAGACCATAACCTAGATATATAAATTGGGGAAGTGGAACTGGCTGGAAAATATGGTGTTGTATTGCCGCTACTAATTGAAAGCCTATCGATCACGTACAGGTCAGCTCTATCAGCTGTTGACTACAAATGTCCCTGCTCCCCTTCCTGACAAGGAACATACTGTACATACTAAATACAGAATAACAAAAGAGGAACATATTAAAGAACATAAGAGGAAGCATATTCTTGAGATTCCGCATACAATGTTGGTTGCCCACTCATGATGAATCACATCGCCCAAAGAAATGCAATTCCATGTCGTCTCTCTATATGTGGCCACATGCATTTGGAAAATCAAGTGGGAGCATTACCTGACCGATTAAATGTGTGTCTATAAATTAATATAAGTATCATATCACAATTCGTATTTGAAGAAGTAAGCTTTGGACTTATGATTGGTGTGTTGTTTAGCTTCAAGAGTGGACTGCTGCTAGTGCGACACAAAGCAGCTACACAGATCATAGTGTAGATATAATGGGAAAACCATAAGCATCACAAGTAAAGTTAGCAAAGTGGAACTAGCTGGAATATATGTGCTAGTATTGCTGGTACGGCTAGAAAGGCTTCGGATACCAGCTCTCTTCAATTGAAGGTGTGGTCCTGTTAATATGACTGTAACTCTCAAAGGCGACAAAGCTCCCCGCGTTCCCTTGCTAATCTTATAGGATTCAAGTGGGCAGGCCGCTACAATTCATATTCCTATGTTTACAAAATCCTATGAATCAAAGAGGCCCGAAGAGTTCAAAGTGTCCATCACAACCGATCGTATAGACCTCTACACTGCAAATGTCCCTGCTCATCTTCACTACAAGGAACATATTGTACTACTATCATACTCCCTCTGTTACAAAATATAGGTCTTTGTAGAGATTTCCACTATGGATGACATACAAATGTATACAGATACATTTTAGAGTGTAGATTCAAATGTCCCTACTCATCTTCACTACAAGGAACATATTGTACTACTATCTTCACTACAAGGAACATACAAATGTCCCTGACATACAAATGTCCCTGCTCATCTTCACTACAAGGAACATACTGTACTACTATCATACTCCCTCTATTCCAAAATATATGTCTTTGTAGAGATTTCCACTATGGATGACATAAAAATGTATACATATACATTTTAGAGTGTAGATTCACTCATTTTGCTCCATATATAGTCCATGGTGGAATCTATACAAAGACTTGTATTTGGGAACGGAGAGAGTACTTATTAAAGAAGAACGGAAGAGGAGCATGCTAAAGAAGAGCAAGCAAATTTGGGACAATAAAATTTTCATTGCGCAATGCCCACACATGATGAACCAGAGCGCATTAAGAATGCAACTCCCTGTTGTCTCTCTATATGTGCTCCACGTGCTTTTCGAAAGTAAAGTAGGAACATTAGCTGACCAATTAAACGTTATCTGTTTTAGTAATATTAGCATCATATCAGATTCGTATTTGAGTAACAAGTTTGTAATTATGAGTGGCACGTTGTTTAGCTTGATGGATTCAGCAGCAGTGCTAAAGCAGCTACGATGATGGTACTGAATATAAAGGCATATTGATACGTCTCCAACGTATCTATAATTTTTGATTGTTCCATGCTATAATATATTCTGTTTTGGACATTATTGGGCTTTATTATACACTTTTATATTATTTTTGGGACTAACCTATTAACCGGAGGCCCAGCCCAGAATTGTTGTTTTTTGCCTATTTCAGAGTTTCGCAGAAAAAGAATATCAAACGGAGTCCAAACGGAATGAAACCTTCGGGAACGTGATTTTCAGAATGAACGTGATCCAGAGGACTTGGAACCTACATCAAGACATCAACCAGGAGGGCACGAGGTAGGGGGACGCGCCCTCCACCCTCGTGGGCCCCCTATTGGTCCACTGACGTACTTCTTCCTCCTATATATACCTACGTACCCCCAAACTACCAGATATGGAGCCAAAAACCTAATTCCACCGCCGCAACCTTCTATACCCGTGAGATCCCATCTTGGGGCCTGTTCCGGAGCTCCGTCGGAGGGGGCATCTATCACGGAGGGCTTCTACATCAACACCATAGCCTCTCCGATGATGTGTGAGTAGTTTAGCTCGGACCTTCGGGTCCATAGTTATTAGCTAGATGGTTTCTTCTCTCTTTTTGGATCTCAATACAATGTTCTCCCCCTCTCTTGTGGAGATCTATTCGAGGTAATCTTCTTTTGCGGTGTGTTTGTTGAGACCGATGAATTGTGGGTTTATGATCAAGTTTATCGATAAACAATATTTGAATCTTCTCTGAATTCTTTTATGTATGATTGGTTATCTTTGCAAGTCTCTTCGAATTATCAGTTTGGTTTGCCCTACTAGATTGATCTTTATTGCTATGGGAGAAGTGCTTAGCTTTGGGTTCAATCTTGCGGTGTCATTTCCCAGTGACAGTATGGGCAGCAAGACACGTATAGTATTGTTGCCATCGAGGATAACACGATGGGGTTTATATCATATTGCATGAGTTTATCCCTCTACATCATGTCATCTTGCTTAAAGCGTTACTCTGTTCTTATGAACTTAATACTCTAGATGCATGCTGGATAGTGGTCGATGTGTGGAGTAATAGTAGTAGATGTAGGCAGTAGTCGGTCTACTTGTCTGGGACGTGATGCCTATATACATGATCATACCTAGATATTCTCATAACTATGCTCAATTCTGTCAATTGGTCAACAATAATTCTGTCCTGAGAGAAGCCACTAGTGAAACCTATGGCCCCCGGGTCTATTTTCCATCATATTAATCTTCCAACACTTAGTTATTTTTATTGCCTTTCACTTTACTTTGCATCTTTATCATAAAAATACCAAAAATATTATCTTATCATATCTATCAGATCTCACTCTCGTAAGTGACCGTGTAGGGATTGACAACCCCTTATCGCGTTGGTTGCGAGGATTTATTTGTTTGTGTAGGTGCGAGGGACTCGTGCGTGGCCTCCTACTAGATTGATACCTTGGTTCTCAAAAACTGAGGGAAATACTTACGCTACTTTGCTGCATCACCCTTTCCACTTCAAGGGAAAACCAACGCAGTGCTCAAGAGGTAGCAAGAAGGATTTTTGGCGCCGTTGCCGGGGAGGCTTACGCCAAGTCAAGTCATGATTTGCTCTCCCAACAAGGAGCCATTTCTGGCGCCGTTGCTAGGGAGGTCTATGCAAAAGTCAACATACCAAGTACCCATCACAAACCCTTATCTCCCGCGTTACATTATTCGCCATTTGCCTCTCATTTTCCTCTCCCCCACTTCACCCTTGCCTTTTTATTCGCCCTCTCTTTCTCGCTCGCCTTCCTTCGCCATGTCGGAACCAAAAAGAGTTGGTGGTTCTCTCCCAAGCTTTAGTGCTTTGGACAATCCTTCTATTCTATCTAAACTCATAAATAATAGTATAGAAAAACCTACCGGAGTTGTTAATGAGAGTCCTAATAATTTTGATGAAGATGACTCTAGAATTTTTTGTTATTTACTCGATGAATCTATGAAAGATGCTTGGGATAGGCTGTTAAGGATCCGGGCTAGCTATGTACCCCAATATCAAATTGAGGTTTATCTAAAAAGCTTTTATGTTGGGTTGCCCGCTTCGTTCAAACAAGTTTTAGATTCTATTTTTGAAGAGGGTTTCCTTGAAGGGGACCCCATAGATACCTATGAAAAGATGAAAACTATATTTGGGCATCCCATGAATGAGAAAGTTGAATCCACGTCTCTTTTGCTCTCCTACCAAAACGAATCTATTAAAGAGATAAAAGCTAGCCTAGATGCAAATTTCCGCAACATGCTTAATCTTTCTTCTACCATCAATAGCCACATGCTCTATAAAAATAGAAATACTAATTCCATAGATAACAAGTTTGCTCTTTTCTTCCCTAAAACCAAAGATGACAATACCTAGTTCTATCCTTGCTATTATGCCTAGCTAGGGGCGTTAAACGATAGCACTTGTTGGGAGGCAACCCAATTTTATTTTAGTTTTTTGCTTTTTGCTTTTGTTTAGGAATAAATCTTTGATCTAGCCTCTGGTTAGATGTCTTTTTATGTTTTAATTAGTGTTTGTGCCAAGTTAAACCTATAGGATCTTCTTGGATGATAGTTATTTGATCTTGCTGAAAATTCCAGAAACTTTCTTTTCATGAAAATAATTGTTAAAAAACACCATTACGTGATAAAATATTGATTCCAATTTCTTCTGATCAATAAACAAATTGTCTAGGTCGTCCTATTTTGGCTGAAGTTTTGGAGTTACAGAAGTTTGCGTTTGTTACAGATTACTACAGACTGTTCTGTTTTTGACAGATTCTGTTTTTCGTGTGTTGTTTGCTTATTTTGATTAATCTATGGCTAGTAAAATAGTTTATAAACCATAGAGAAGTTGGAATACAGTAGGTTTAACACCAATATAAATAAAGAGTGAGTTCATTACAGTAGCTTGAAGTGCTGTTTTGTTTTCTTTTGCTAACGGAGCTCACGAGATTTTCTGTTAAGTTTTGTGTTGTGAAGTTTTCAAGTTTTGGGTGAAATATTTGATGGATTATGGAACAAGGAGTGGCAAGAGCCTAAGCTTGGGGATGCCCATGGCACCCCAAGATAATCTAAGGACACCTAAAAGCCAAAGCTTGGGGATGCCCCGGAAGGCATCCCCTCTTTCATCTACTTCCATCGGTAACTTGGAGCAATATTTTTATTCACCACATGATATGTGTTTTCCTTGGAGCGTCTTGTATGATTTGAGTATTTGCTTTTTAGTTTACCACAATCATCCTTTCTGTACACACCTTTTGAGAGAGACACACATGATTCGGAAATTATTAGAATACTCTATGTGCTTCACTTATATCTTTTGAGTTATATAGTTTTTGCTCTAGTACTTCACTTATATCTTTTAGAGCACGGTGGTGGTTTTGTTTTATAGAAAATATTATTCTATCATGCTTCACTTAGATTATTTTGAGAGTCTTAAATAGCATGGTAATTTGCTTAAATAATCCTAATATGCTAGGTATTCAGGACTAGTAAAAACTTTCTTATGAGTTTGTTGAATACTAAGAGAAGTTTGATGCTTGATGATTGTTTTGAGACATGGAGGTAGTGATATTGAAGTTGTGCTAGTTGAGTAGTTGTGAATTTGAAAAATACTTGTGTTGAAGTTTGCAAGTCCCGTAGCATGCACATATGGTAAATGTTATGTAACAAATTTGAAACATGAGGTGTTCTTTGATTGTCCTCCTTATGAGTGGTGGTCGGGGACGAGTGATGGTCTTTTCCTACCAATCTATCCCCCTAGGAGCATGCGCATAGTGCTTGGTTTTTGATGACTTGTAGATTTTTGCAATAAGTATGTGAGTTCTTTATGACTAATGTTGAGTCCATGGATTATACACACTCTCACCTTTCCATCATTGCTAGCCTCTTCGGTACCGTGCATTGCCCTTTCTCACATTGAGAGTTGGTGCAAATTTTGCCGGTGCATCCAAACCCCGTGATATGATACGCTCTTTCACACATAAACCTCCTTATATATTCCTCAAAAAAGCCACATACCTACCTATTATGGCATTTCCATAGCCATTCCGAGATATATTTCCATGCAACTTTCCACCGTTCCGTTTATCATGACACGTTCATCATTGTCATATTGCTTTGCATGATCATGTAGTTGACATAGTATTTGTGGCAAAGCCACCATTCATAATTCTTTCATACATGTCACTCTTGGTTCATTGCATATCCCGGTACACCGCCGGAGGCATTCATATAAAGTCATACTTTGTTCTAGTATCGAGTTGTAATAATTGAGTTGTAAATAAATAGAAGTGTGATGATCATCATTTTCTAGAGCATTGTCCCAAGTGAGGAAAAAAAGGAGAAAGGCCATAAAAAAGAGAAGGCCCAAAAAATGAGAGAAAAAGAGAGAAGGGACAATGTTACTATCCTTTTTACCACACTTGTGCTTCAAGGTAGCACCATAATCTTCATGATAGAGAGTCTTTTGTTTTTTCACTTTCATATACTAGTGGGAACCTTTCATTATAGAACTTGGCTTGTATATTCCAACAATGGGCTTCCTCAAATGCCCTAGGTCTTCGTGAGCAAGCAAGTTGGATGCACACCCACTTAGTTTCTTTTATTGAGCTTTCATATATTTATAACTCTAGTGCATTTGTTGCATGGCAATCCCTACTCCTTGCATTAACATCAATTGATGGGCATCTCCATAGCTCATTGATTAGCCTCGTTGATGTGAGACTTTCTCCCTTTTTTGTCTTCTCCACATAACCCCCATCATTATATTCTATTCCACCCATAGTGGTATATCCATGGCTCATGCTCATGTATTGCGTGAAGGTTGAAAAAGTTTGAGATTACTGAAGTATGAAACAATTGCTTGGCTTGTCATCGGGGTTGTGCATGATGAGAGCATTCTTGTGTGACGAAAATGGAGCATGACTAAACTATATGATTTTGAAGGGATGAACTTTCTTTGGCCATGTTATTTTGAGAGGACATAATTGCTTAGTTAGTATGCTTGAAGTATTATTATTTTTATGTCAATATTGAACTTTTATCTTGAATCTTTCAGATTTGAATATTCATACCACAATTAGAGAGAATTGCATTGAAATAATGGCAAGTAGCATTCCAAATCAAAAATTCTGTTTTTATCATTTACCTACTCGAGGACGAGCAGGAATTAAGCTTGGGGATGCTTGATACGTCTGCAACGTATCTATAATTTTTGATTGTTCCATGCCATAATATATTCTATTTTGGACATTATTGTCCTTTATTATACACTTTTATATTATTTTTGGGACTAACCTATTAACCGGAGGCCCAACCCAGAATTGCTATTTTTGCCTATTTCAGAGTTTCGCAGAAAAAGAATATCAAATGGAGTCCAAACGGAATGAAACCTTCGGGAACGTGATTTTTGGAATGAACGTGTTCCAGAGGACTTGGACCCTACGTCAAGACATCAACCAGGAGGGCACGAGGTAGGGGGCGCGCCTACCCCCCTCGGCACGCCCTCCACCCTCGTGGGCCCCCTGTTGCTCCACCGACGTACTTCTTCCTCCTATATATACCTACGTACCCCAAACTACCAGATAAGGAGCCAAAAACCTAATTCCACCACCGCAACCTTCTGTACCCGTGAGATCCCATCTTGGGGCCTATTCCGGAGCTCCGCCGGAGGGGGCATCGATCACGGAGGGCTTCTACATCAACACCATAGCCTCTCCGATGATGTGTGAGTAGTTTACCTTAGACCTTCGGGTCCATAGTTATTAGCTAGATGGCTTCTTCTCTCTTTTTGGATCTCAATACAATGTTCTCCCCCTCTCTTGTGGAGATCTATTCAATGTAATGTTCTTTTGCGGTGTGTTTGTTGAGACCGATGAATTGTGGGTTTATGATCAAGTTTATCTATGAACAATATTTGAATCTTCTCTGAATTCTTTTATGTATGATTGGTTATCTTTGCAAGTCTCTTCGACTTATCAGTTTGGTTTAGCCTAATAGATTGATCTTTCTTGCAATGGGAGAAGTGCTTAGCTTTGGGTTCAATCTTGTGGTGTCCTTTCCCAATGACTGTAGGGGCAGCAAGGCACGTATAGTATTGTTGCCATCGAGGATAACAAGATGGGGTTTCTATCATATTGCATGAGTTTATCCCTCTACATCATGTCATCTTGCTTAAAGCGTTACTTTGTTCTTATTTACTTAATACTCTAGATGCATGCTGGATAGCGGTCGATTTGTGGAGTAATAGTAGTAGATGGAGGCAGGAGTCGGTCTACTTGTCTCAGACGTGATGCCTATATACATGATCATACCTAGATATTCTCATAACTATGCTCAATTCTGTCAATTGGTCAACAGTAATTTGTTCACCCACCGTAAATATTTATGCTCTTGAGAGAAGCCACTAGTGAAACCTATGGCCCTCGGGTCTATTTTCCATCATATTAATCTGCCAACACTTAGTTATTTTTATTGCCTTTTACTTTACTTTGCATCTTTATCATAAAAAATAGAAAAAACATTATCTTATCATATCTATTAGATCTCACTCTCGTAAGTGACCGTGTAGGGATTGACAACCCACTACTAGGGAAAAGCATATACACAGAATCTTACCAGCAGCGCGCTTTAAAATCAGGCGCTGCTGCTAAGTAGCAGTAGCGCGGGTTTTTAAACCTCGCTACTACTAAGTTGATAGTAGTAGTGCTGGTTTTTAACCCTCGCTACTACTAAGCGGTCTCTATCGTGCCCCCCGGGACATGCCATAGTAGTAGCGCGGGTTTTTAACCCTCGCTACTACTAAGTTGATAGCATTAGCGCTAGTTTTTACCCCTCGCTACTACTAAGCGGTCTCTACCGTGCCCCTGGGCCATGCCATAGTAGTAGCGAGGGTTATAAACCCGCGCTACTACTAAGTTTTTACCCCTCGCTACTACTAAGAGGTCTCAACCATGCCCCTCCGGGACATGACATAGTAGTAGCGAGGGGTAAAATCCCTCGCTACTA
>NC_041384.1:208693385-208712661 GCF_002162155.2 Triticum dicoccoides | reverse complement strand
AAAAATTGAAATCCTTCGAGATGAAGTTCTGTTACTACATCTACTAGTTAGGAAAATTTTAGAACTTAAATTTGGACATGTTTTGCAAAAAGTGTAGGGAAAATGTAAAACGGCTATAACTTTTGCATACGATATTAGAAAAAAACGTATAATATATCAAAATGTTTCAAAAATTAAAACCCTTCGAGATTTAGTTATGTTCTTACATCTACTAGTTAGGAAAATTTAAAACCTTAAAATTTGGACATGTTTTGCAAAAAGTGTAGGGAAAATGTAAAACGGCTATAACTTTTGCATACGATGTCAGAAAAAACGTATAGTATATCAAAATGTTCAGCACGAAAATCCGCATACGATGGAGACCACCTACGGCCTGTTTGCAGATTTTTAGAATCCTCAAATTCTAAAAGGAAAAAAAGTTATGCTCAAATTTCAGTTTTTTTAATTTTGGTCAAATCTGGTCAAACTGTGGTCAAACTACTTATTCAAGACGTATTAGTGTTACTAAATAATTATTTAAGAATATTAGTGTTACTAAATAATTATTTCAGTTTTTTGGAATTTTGGTCAAATCTGGTCAAACTGTGGTCAAACTATGGTCAAAATGTGGTCAAACTCCTTATTCAAGAAATATTAGTGTTACTAAATAATTATTGTGGTTTAGAACAATAGTTTTAAACTCAAACAGCAAAATGTGTGACTTCATGCTCAAGCTAAACTCCCGAGGGTTAATAGGATTGACATCTTACTATTGTCAGGAAAACAACAAGTGCAGACTTGGAATCGAGGGAGAATAGAACCTGAAAGTTAAGCGTGCTCAGGCTGGAGTAGTAAGAGGATGGGTGACCGTCCGGGAAGTTAGATGATTTGAAATGATGAGGGGTGATTAGAGATTAAATTGAGCAGCGATGAGGGTGATTAGAGATCAGAGGTTAAAATAATTTAGAAATTTGAAAATTCGAAAAAAAAATCCGCGGGTTAGTAGTAGCGCGGGTTTTTACCCATGCTACTACTAACGGACGTAGTAGTAGCGCGGGTGCGCCCGCGCTACTGCTATAGGTTAGCTGTAGCGCCTTATTAGTAGCACCGTCCCCCCGCGCTGCTAATAGGCCCAAAACCCGCGCTGCTGCTAGGCTTTTCCCTAGTAGTGACCCCTTATCGCGTTGGTTGCGAGGATTTATTTGTTTGTGTCGGTGTGAGGGACTTGTGCGTGGCCTCTTACTGGATTGATACCTTGGTTCTCACAAACTGAAGGAAATACTTACGCTACTTTGCTGCATCATCCTTTCCTCTTCAAGGGAAAACCAACGCAGTGCTCAAGAGGTAGCACATATCTGCAGGCAAGTCGCGTGACTTTTGTCATTTGGGCCAGTCGACCATTTTAGGTGGTTGGATGAAGATCCTACATCTCTTAACCCTTCTTCTTCCTCGTCTTTGATTCTTCCCATAAAGAACACCGCATGGGCCGCTGGCCGAACCACCGACCCCCTCCCCCACGCCCTTCCCTGAACCTCCCCCCACCGCCTGTGTTCCTCCGCCACCCCCACCCCCACCCCCGCCCCCCACCCATGTCAAGTTTTCTTCATTCGGCGAGGCCCAACCACCGCTCCCCACAACCACCATCCCCACCTGAGCCCCGTCCTTCGCACCGGCGAGCTCTCAAAAATCGACTGACCCAATTTTGAAATTTAGTCTACCGTCATTTAACTAGTGTATAGTGTTGAGCATGCCATGGCGGATCAGAAGGTGCAAACCGGACAAAGGCAACTTCGCAACCAATGTTTGCTTTCAACTAACAAGTAAGTGATGGACAAGAAATCATAGTAAAGTAGTGGTGATCTATTTTCTTGCTGCGATAAATAAGTTGAGTAGATATGAAAGAGTACCGCCTCTGGTGCGGCGCCATGTATGCATCTACTGAGAATTTGACGAAGCTATGGTAGTGATGCCAATCGGTGGCGTGGAAGCAGATCTAGGAGGGTAGACGGTGGCCGCGGGGTGCGGTGGATGAGACGGTCGTAGGACCAGCGACAGCAAGGTGGACGACGGTGGGTATGAAACGAGAGAACGGGATGCAAGGATCCCGGTCCGAAGCCATGGATGAGAGAGGTCGATCTCTTGTAATGGATGATGACATCGGGGTATCAGCTCCGACATGGTGGAGGAGGACGACGGTGGATGGGGTGGCGGACGGAGGAGGCTGGGCGAGAGGGTGTTTTCGCGCCCACGGAGTACGAATGGGGAAATCGAGGGAGAGAGGAAGGGGGAACCATGTCTTCAGGGCGTGCTTGTCTCAAATGCGAGGAAATTTACAAACTTAGCCCCCGTTTAAAATTGCCTACATCACAGCAGTATTAGTCTGTTGGGGATAGGACGGTAATCTCGCATACACCAAATATTTGCCGACGAGAGTTTGTCTTGGCGCCCACCATGTATGAATCGGGGAGGGAGTCGATTTCGTCCGAGGAGATACTGTGTTTTGGTGCCTACCATGCATGAATCCAGGTGAGAGGCGGTTATGCCACGTTTGAGTGAGATTACAAACCTACCCCTATCGAAACCTATAGAAATCGAGTCGGTAGGCTTTGCGTGTCAGGGATAGGCAGTAATTTCCATCTCGCAGATTTTGGTTTTGGGCGGTTACTGCGACTTTCCCCGCTTTGTTCAAATTTTTGTAGAGCAAGAGTGCACGTTTACCATGCCAACTCAATTCGAATCCAGTTTGTATTATATTTTTAACGGGCAGGATCCATTTTTTATTGGAATAAAATTCTATATACATCATTTCTTACATATACTTTCAAAAGCACAACAAAGAATTATGCTCCTTTATATATATAAAATATGATTTACAAATACAATGATCTCAAAATCATAAGGTTGAATTTAAATTTTTTAAACCAAATTATGTTGTACTAAAATGTTTGGATTAGTAATATCTACATATTGAATAACATAGATGCGCGTGAATTCATATGAGTATGCATGTTTGATAGATAAATTTTGGTTCGAGTATGAATTACATGTATCATAATCTCGAATTCAAATATTTGAATCCCTTTTATGTTGACTCCTTTCACGCCCATCTCTCTCGCATGCTCCTTCATGTAGCTATCACTCTCTTTTCTCCAGCTCACCCGCACGCTCACTTCATGTTTCTCCTATTTTCGCAAACATAGTCTCTCGACATCTCCCTTGAGAAGTGTCACACTCTCCCTATCATTATACATTACATGGTTTTCATTATCTCTCATGTCTCTACCATTCTCTGGTATCACTAGGTACCTAAGCTTTCTTTTTCACCGCCACACACACAATCTCTCTCGCTTTCACTTTGTCTTTCTCTCTAGGGGTTCTCTCACACACCCTTTATCTCTCTAGATATGACTCATACCACTCAAAATTACTCTCTCCCGTAGACACAGCATCTGTTGCGGTCTCCTTTCCATCTCCATCCGAGTTATAAAACTGACATTATTCATTTGTTTACTGACCAGACAAACTCCCCCCCTCTCTCTCTCACACACACACACACACACAACTCCCGCTTCCACTCCCCTTCCCGACTATCATCTCTCTATCACACACACAAAACTCTTGCTTTCGCACCCCGACTAGTATTTCTCTCACAAACATTGACCGATAGCCTCCGGATAGGTTTATACACCCACACACTCACGCTTCCACTATCGCGTACATGTCTCTCTCGCGCTCCTTGTATCTATGTAGATTCTTTGTCCCTTCTTGAGACACGCCCGCTCGATCGTGCACACACACACTATCGCCTCATTTTAAGCAGATACCTCTCTCACACACACTCTTTGTGTCTTTGTCACACATGCACTCTGTCCTCCTCCTCTCTCCCTCTCTCACACACACACACAACACACACACGCATGGGCTTTTTGCAACAACTAGCAAGATGCCCATGCCTTGCACGGAACATCAAGATGCATTTGTATGAGTAGTTTATCTTGTGGGAGAAAAGGATGAATGAGGGAATGCCTTATTTGCAAATGTGGAGAGGGGTGCGGGTATATTTTTGCAAAATTGCCATAGTTTCCTTCCTATCTGTCAGATATAAATCGGACGGCCTATATTGCAGGATGGTAGGCACACCATCATCACCAACTCTTTTTTTATCTCTACTCTTATAAAAAGCATAGTCGGTGATGATGGTGTGCCTGCCATCCTGCAATACAGGCCGTCCGATCTATATCTAACAGATAGATAGGAAACTATGACAATTTATGCGCACTCCTCTCCACATTTGTATATAAGGCCTTCCCTCGTTCATCCTTTTGTCCCACAAGATCTTTATGTTCCGTGCAACGCACAAGCATCTTGCTAGTAAGATAGAAATTAGAGATATACCACTTCTGAATCTTGAAACCAACCACATTCCTCCCTTATCTCATCAAAACCACGAAAGGAATATATTTTGAGTGAAACAACATATTTTTAGTGATATACGTATTTCAAAACTAGACTCTTTTTTCTATAAAATCGGTGAATATGTATTAATCTACTTTCATCGTGTGGCAATGCATTGGCACATTGCTAGTAGTTATTACTAGTGTATAATGTTTTGGACACCAGACAAACGGTGGAGTACATATACGAAGATAACAGGCGCACGCACGCTGTCGGCTCTCGCTGTCTTGCACACATGTGAGTTACGTAAAAGTACCGTTAAGAAATAAACCCTAAAACCCTATGTCGGGGGAAACAACACCTATGGGATCCCGGGGAATCCCTTCTACGGTTGGCGGGGCGTGGAGCTGCGCAAAGAGCAGGTCTAAAAGATCAACGCAAGGGGATTTTTACCCAGGTTTGGGCCGCAAACGATGCGTAAAACCCTAGTCCTGCTTGTCTTTGTTTATTTGGTGTCCTTGAGCTCTTGAACTAGCTACGGTGCATGCCTAATCCAAAAAGTCCCAATCCTTCCACAGTACGCCTCAGGACTCCTTTTATATGTCAAAGGGGTCGCCACAGTGGCACACAGGAGGTGGAAAGTATCTAGAGTGTACAAGTTTATCGCCTGACACCATAGGATAAACACATTTAATGCGCTGCCTACGTGCCCTTTTGCTTTATCAGGGACGGCAACAGAGCTCGTCCTGTCTGTCGCTGCCTCGCCTTGCTTCGACGCGCATCCAAGCTGACGAGGCATGCAACGCCATGCTGGCTGGCTGGCTGTTGTGCTGGTGCAGCGATCGGGTCTTCACGAAGATCTGCATGCCACCACGCAGGTGCTTGACTAGTTGGTCTAGAAGCTGCAAGCTGCCGTGCAAGCGTTTGCCTAGTTGGCGGGCTGGTTGCCGCATCGGAATGGCCGAGGGGCAGCGGAACGTTGGTGGGCGCGGGCCTAGCCATGGCCCCGGAGATGCCCCCGGCACGAGTGTTGCCGGGGTCTCGCGGGCATCCCCGGCAAGGATCCTGCCGGGGGTCTCGCGGCCGTCCCTGACAAGGGTCTTGCCGGGGGTCTTCATCTGTCCCCGACAAGGATCTTGCCGAGGGTCTTCATCTTCTAGTTTTTATCTAGACTTGCAGGCCTTTGGTCTTCACAAAGATCTGCATGCCACCACGCATGCGCCCCCGAGTCTTGGTCTTGACATTGTCGAGGGTGTCAGAACTCTTAGGCCCAAGGGTGGCGGTCTTGCTGGTGTGGGGCAAGTCGCCCCGGCAAGGCTCTTGCCGGGGCTACGCAGGCTGCCCCAGCAAGGGCCTTGCCGAGGGAAGTCCTTCTTGCCCCTTTGCTCCTCACGCCTCTGGCTTGAGTACTACCTTGGTAGTCTTGCACCTTCCAATCCTCTGCCCCGCCAAGCATGGCCGGAGGTGTGGCCACGACCACCTGTGCACAAGTAAAGGGGTATAGAAAGGAACCTACTTTTGTACACTGACAGGAGCCCCCGCCTGGGCCAC
This sequence comes from Triticum dicoccoides, assembly GCF_002162155.2. NCBI lineage: Eukaryota > Viridiplantae > Streptophyta > Magnoliopsida > Poales > Poaceae > Triticum > Triticum dicoccoides. The sequence continues at coordinate 208,706,736 of NC_041384.1, read as the reverse complement.
ACATAAGCGTGAAGCGTTGTTGGGCCAGGCCCAGAACGGTGTGCAGGTACGCGTGGTAGAGTTTTAACCTCCTTAGTCGCCAGTTGCGCTTCCGCACGACCCGCATTGAGTGCATGACATGGGGGTCGTGCGTGGAACGGTCGCAGCACGCTTCCGTCACCCTGTGGTGAATAATAAAGAGGTGGCCCACACCTTCCCCATAAAAAAGAGGAAGCCATAGGGGCGCGGCTCATTTAAAAAGTGGACTCCGGTCGTGGCCTTCATGGGGCCCGCGCCCCATGATCACGGGGTGGAAAACAGTCGTCCCACTTGTGTTCTTAATTCCGGCCTGCCTGCCAAGTGTCCCCCATGCCCCAGGGAGGGTAGGTGGCGGATACGGAGGGCACGAGCCTTAATGCCGAGGCAGGAAGTTGGGCATTGCTGATTGGAGTAGCGGGTCGGTCCTGATTCCCTGCGCCTCTGGCGGCCGGATTGGTCGAGTGGGGCGGCCGCCCTTAGGTTAGGGCGTCGAGCCCCGGCTCTACCCCTCTATAAAAAGGGGAGAGGGACAGCGTCCTTCTACATTCATTTCCTTCCTGTTGGTCCCTTTCTTCCACTCACCATGGTGAGAGGGCGCGCCGATGCTCCAATGACAGCGACGAGGGCTTCTGCTCGACAGCATGTCCCCCTCCTCCGAAGCTCATGGCAGTCGAGCCCGCTGTGAGAGGAAGAGGGAGGGGGCGAGGCCGAGGCTGCCGTGGCGCTCGGGGGAGAGGAGGATGGGGGCCAGCGGCTCCTCTCCCTAATGGAGGGCCACGACGGAGACCAGCCCCACGAGTTCTTCATCAGGCTGTACAAGCCAGCAAGCCAGTGTGCGGTCACCTCCATCTCCCCACCCCGTTCGCTCGGGAAATTGAGCCTGACCCACCATAGGACTTGAGGCTGCACATGAGGGGCCGTGGGAACGGTGGCATGCGGGTCGACGTTGACTTCCCCGCCCTCATGTCATGTAACTCTGCCGTGGGTGGAAGACCTTTCCCGCGCCCATAGCCTTTCGGAGGGGCACGTTCTCTAGTTCAAATTAATGGAGAACGGCTTGCTCTCCGTCAAGGTCTTCGGGCACTTGGGTGCTGCGCGGAGAGCTCCACCGACAACAAAACTTCCTCCTCGGGCGACAGTGACGAGGAGGACAGCGACAGCGATGATGAGGGTAGCGGGCGGGAGGACACGATTCCGACTCCGGCTAAGCATCGGCGGTAGCACCATCATCTGCATCGCCCTCCTCCCTCGGCCATGCACCTTGCCGAGGGTCATCCTCACCATGCTCTCCATCGGCGCGTTCCTGTCGCCCCTTCTTTGCCTTCACCTGCCGCACTTGGGAGGAAAGGGGAAAGAACGGAGATCATGGGGCACTTATCTTTCTTTTTGCCTGTAGGCACTTGCCAAATCTTAATTTCTATGTAATATAATCTCATGAGCCCGTGCCTGTGTCCTGTAACATTCGTACTTGTATCAGCATGTTAATGAAAAAGACCAGCGTTGCCGGGAACCCATGCATGGATATGTCCATGTAGAGGTGAAATGCCTCCTTAATGCAAATAAACAAGTCTTCCCAGCAAGCTATCTTGCCGGTGCCCTCTGCGCCTTCCGGAGACTCACGTCTGCCGGGTTACAGACAAAGGGTCAAGCCCCTCGTCAATCTCCTTTTTAGCAAAGGCTACTACGACCATTCTGACCGAAGCAGCGTTCGGGCCAAGGATGGGAGCACCTAAGTTTAAAAGAGAGTGGCAAGGTTTTCTAATGCACAAGTCACAGGTTATGAACAGGAATGGGCAAGAGGTGAACTTTATCTGTTTGCTTTGTTGGGGATCGCCGTGCTGGGCAGTCTTCCCAATCTCTTGCCGGATCCATGTCCTCGGCAGAATCGAGCGTCCTTGCAGCGGCTGGAACGAAGAGAGGATAGGAGCATGGAACCTCGGCGGTCCATTAACATTTGTTGGAACCAAAAAGTAGTACAATATCCTAGACAAGCATGCATATACGTATACACATAAACATGGAAATCAACGGGAAACTGTACATACTAAGGGATTTCTTTCCCTGACTATGCACAGGGTCTGCGCCTGGCTTTGTACATAGAGTTACATGCCTTGCCAGCAAGGCTAGTACTAAAAGGGGGGGTTGCCGGGGCTCCCAGCGACCGCGCCTTAGGGGTAGAACTTGCGAAGATGTTTGATATTCCATGAATTGCTCACCGGAATGCCATCTTCGGTCTCCAGGCGGACTGCACCAGGCCTGGTGACTCGTATTACCCGATAAGGGCCTTCCCACTTTGGCATCAACTTTTTTGAAATTCTTGGCGGATTGGATTCGCCGAAGAACAAGGTCACCTTCCTCAAGGCTTCGGGCGTGAACCTTACGGCTATGGTAGCGGCGCAAGGCTTGCTGGTAGCGAGCGGCTCGCACAGCAGCCTGAAGACGATCTTCCACAAGAAGCGTTGCATCATCTTGGCGCAACTACTCTTGCTCAAGCTCATCATAAGCGAGCACTCGAGGTGACCCGTATATGAGATCCGTAGGGAGAACTGTTTCTGCCCCATATACCAGGGAAAAGGGTGTCTGGCTAGTGGCTCGATTTGGTGTCGTTCTGATTGACCAAAGAACCGTTGGCAACTCATCAATCCAGTGTCTTTCGCACTTGTGTAGCCTGTCAAAAGTTCTAGTCTTGAGGCCTCACAGCACTTCTGCATTCGCCCTCTCAGCCTGGACATTACTTCTGGGATGAGCAACAGAAGCAAAACAAACCTTGCCACCGAGGTCTTGGATATACTGCATGAAGGTGTGGTTCATGAACGGCGTGCCATTGTCAGTGATGACTCTATTCGGCACACCAAAACGGCAGACTAGTCCTTTGAAGAACTTGACGGCTGATTGTGCTGTCACCTTTCTCACCGGTTCCACTTCCGGCCACTTCGTGAACTTGTCGATTGCGACGTATAAGTACTCAAAGCCCTCGACAACACGGGGAAAGGGGCCCAGTATGTCGAGCCCCCAGACCGAAAATGGCAAGGAAAGAGGGATTGTTTGAAGGACTTGGGCTGGCTAATGAAGCTTCTTTGAATGGAACTGGCACACTTCACACTTGGTTACTAGTGCAGTTGCATCCTGGAGAGCGGTGGGCCAGAAGAAACCTTGCCGGAACGCTTTGCCATCATGGGCTCTTGACCCTATGTGGGAGCCACACATGCCACCATGTATCTCTGCCAACAGCCCAGTCCATCCTCCCGAGGAATGCACTTTAGTTTCACGTTGTTCGATCTCCTTCTGTATAGGGCATCATCCACAAATTGGTACATGCTGGACCGACGGGCTACTTTCTCTACCTCTTCCTGTTCCTCAGGGAGTTCCCCTATTTGGAGGAAACGGACGATGCAATGGGCCCATGCCGGAGCCTGGGGCTCGATGGCAAGGACTAAAGGCTCATCTTCGGTTGTGGGGGCAGCTGCCTCTATGGTCAGGCTTGGGGCCCTACCGGAGGTTGCTGCTCCCCGACAAGCTTGGGGCACCCAGCAACGTCCTTACCGGCGGTTCCTGGGAGCTCAGCGGGAAAGTACTTGCCGGTGCCCGCCTTCCTTCTTTTGTTCTATCCTGCTAATGGCTCAATGGATGGCTGGGTTAATTGAAGCACAAAGGTACCTGGTTCCACAGGCAAATTGAAGGCAACGTGTTTTGACAAGTCGTCGGCAATGCTGTTCTCTGCTCGGGGAACATGCTCTGCTTGTAGACCGTCAAAATGCTCCTCCAACTTCCTCACTTCATCCACATAGGCTCCATCAACGGGCTCTAGTAATCCTTGTTAAATTGCCAGACGACGAGCTGTAAATCACCTCTAATGATGAGTTTCCTGATTCCATGGCCTGCCGTGATCTTGAGACTAGAAAGCAATCCCTCGTACTCCGCCGTGTTGTTCGTTGATTTTTTCCGGGGAAAGTGCATCTAGACTATGTACTTGAGGTGCTCTTTGGTGGGTGCAACGAGTAGCACGCCGACACCAGCACCTTGCAGCGAGAAAGCTCCATCAAAGTACATAATCCAATCACGGCTTGTCTCCTTGCCAGGAAGGGTGGTCTCTTGAATCTCTTCATCGGGCGTTGAGGTCCATTCTGGTATGAACTCTGCCAAGGCTCGGCTCTTGATTGTTGAAGTACTTTCAAACCTGACGCTGAAGCTTGATAGTTCCAACGCCCACTCCACAATACTCCCAATTGCATCTGGGTTGTTCAAGATTCGTTGCAAAGGGAGGCGGGTGACGACAGTGATCTCATGCGCTTGGAAATAGTGATGCAACTTTCTCGAGGACACGAGGAGGCCGAAAAGTAGCTTCTGCATACCAGAATATCTTGATCTAGCCGCCTGCAAGAGGGAACTAACAAAATAAACCGGGTGTTGCACCACCTTCTTCTTCTGTTCGACTTCGCCCACTTGCGCAGACTCTGTCTTGCAGGACCGGGCTTTGCCGGGGGCTCCGCCTTGCCGGCATCAGGCCCTTCCAGGGAATGCCGGGGGTTCCGCCTTGCCACTGTTTCTTTCTCAAGTTCTCTCTATGCCACTAGCGCAGCACTGACCACTTGATTCGTCGCTGCTAGATATAGCAACAACGACTCTTGCGGCTTAGGCGCGACTAGTATTGGCGTGGAGGAGAGGTACCTCTTCAAATCTTGCAGCACCGCCTCTGCCTCCGGAGTCCATTTCATTGGACCTGCCTTTTTCAAAACTTTGAAAAAGGGGAGGGTGCGCTTAGCAGATTTGGAGATGAACCGACTTAAAGCAGCAATGCAACCGGCGAGCCTACGGACGTCTTTGAGTCGTCTTGATGCCTCAGTCTGCGCAATCGCTTTTATCTTGTTGGGATTTGCTTCTATTCCGCATTGAGACACAAAGAACCCAAGAAGTTTGCCGGATGGGACATCGAACACACACTTCTCTGGGTTGAGCTTGAGGTTGATCTTGCGCAGGTTTGCAAATGTTTCCTCCAGATCCTGCACGAGTGTGGCCTTGTCCTTAGTTTTGACCTCTATATCATCCATATATGCTTCCATATTTCTATGCAGCTGTTGCTCAAAACCAATTTGGACTACTCGGGAAAATGTCGAACCAGTGCTTTTCAACCCGAAAGGCATTCGTACAAAACAGTACGTACCACATGTGGTGATGAATGCAATCTTTTCCTTGTCCTCCTTCATCATGAAGATCTGGTGGTATCCTGAGTAGGCGTCGAGGAATGACAGCAGGTCACACCCGGCAGTGGACTCCACTATCTAGTCAATGCATGGTAGAGGGAAAGGATCCATTGGACAAGCTTTATTGATATCTGTATAGTCGATACACAGCCTCCATTTCCCATTTGCCTTATGCACTACCACTGGGTTGGCCAACCACGTGGGGTGGAGCACTCCTCTGACCAAGCCTGCCGCTTCCAACTTCCTGATCTCCTCGATGATGAACTCTTATCTCTCCAAAGCTTGCTTTCTGATCTTCTGCTTGACGGGCCGCGTAAGGGGACCGACAGCAAGGTGGTGCTCAATCACCTCCCTAGGAACGCCGGGGATGCCGGATGCTTGCCATGGAAACAAGTCGACATTCGCCCGCAGGAAGGCGATGAGCGTGCTTTCCTATTTGCTGTCAAGGGTGGAGCTTATGGTAAAAGCTCCACCCGTGCCATCCTATTGACGGGCACCTTCTTGGTTTCTGGTGAGGCTGCCTTGGACCTCTTGCTCCCACTGGCGGAGCTTTCTGGCACATCCTCAACGGAAACGCGGCACTCTAAAGAGGCACGTTTTTTGGAGTGGATGCAGGAATCCTTGCTGGGGTCAGAAGTCTTGCCGGAAGAGGCCTTGCCGGTTTTCTTCCCTCCCGGGGTCTCAGCGGCGGGAACAGGTGCCTTGGCGGCAGCCGCTGCATTCGCCTCCCGGTAAAGCTGGCCGGCGTAGATGAGTGCGTCTTTCCTATCAGAGGGGACAGTGGTGATGCTCATTCGCCCGGGCATCTTCAACGTGTTGTAGGCATAATGTGATGCAGCCATGAACTTGGCTAGCGCTGGGTGGCCGAGGATCTCATTATAGGGCAAGGGGTTCTTGGCAACATCAAAAACAATCTTCTCCGTCCTATGGTTCAGCTCGCCCCCAAATGTAACAGGCAATGTGATCTTACCCTTCGGCTGACTCCTCCAAGGGTTGACCCCTTCAAACGTGCCCATCTCCTCGAGATCTCCATCAGGGATTTGCAGCCTCTTGATCACGGCGGGCGAGATCAAGTTCAGACCGTCCCCACTGTCAACTAGCACTTTTGTCACCTTGAGGTTGTGTATTGTTGGTGAAACCAACAACGGCAAATACCCGACCACAGTCGTGCGATCAGGGTGATCCTCTGTGTAAAAAATGATAGGCCTGCTAGACCACTTCAGTGGCCTCTGGGCATCGAACTATGGCTCCGCTGGAGTGACTTCATGCGCCCATTGCTTCAGTTGGCGGTGAGAGGTGTGCAATGAGGCGCCACCGTCGACGCGCATGGCCTCTGTAGCTTTCTGGAACTCGTGCTCGCTGCACTCGTCGTCCTCATCATGATCATCATCTCCCTCCTTCTTGTCGCGGCCCCGAGCGGGACTCTCTTGGTTATTATCTTTGTCGCGGCGACCTCCTCGACCGCCATGCTTCTTGCCGGACGCCTCAGCACCATCATGGAGCTTCTCTTTATCGCGCCTCTCATACTCAGCTTTCTACTTCTTTGCAAGCAGCTCAACCTGCAGGCAATTCTGGAGGTCATAGCCCTTGGTGTGATGGATCTTGCAGTACTGCTTGTCGGAGCCTCCCGGCTTGTCGGCAGCCGCCAGGGCCCAGCAAGCGGTGCACCTGGCAACTTCCTTGCCGGGGTCATCGACCTTGGCCTTCTTGGCGGCGCCGGGGTCATCGACCTTGGCCTTGCCCTTACGCTTCCTATTGCGGCGTTGGCCCTTCTTTACCGGGGCGACGACGTCTTCGTCTGTGGAGTCGGTTTCCGCGCCGGCATCTTCACTGGGGTACTTCCTCCCTTCTTCAGCCCGAGCGCATCTATCAGCCAGAACATAAAGCTCGGCTACATCCTTAACCTTGTTCATCGCCAGCTCCTCATGCATCTTGCGACTGTGCACATTCTGATGGAATGCACTGATGATAGCGGCAGGATGAACATCAGGGATGTTGTACTGCACATGACTGAACCTTTGTATGTACTTACGCAGGGTTTCGTCGTCCTTCTGGGGGATGAAATGCAAATCACTTGCCTCTCCAAGAGCTTGGTGGCCTCCGGTAAAGGCGCCAACAAACTCTTGGCATAGATCCGACCAAGAAGAAATGGAATCCACTGGAAGGTGCATCAACCATGACATGACATTGGGCTTAAGTGCCAACGGGAAGTAGTTGGCAAGCACCTTGTCGTCACAAGCCCTGGTAGCTTGCATCATGATAGTATAGATGCCGAGGAACTCCGATGGGTGAGTCTTGTCATTGTACTTTTCCCTGACCTCAGGCTTGAATGTGTGGTGGGTGGGCCACTAGAACTGCCACAAATCACGGGTAAAGGCTGGACAACCCACCTCATAAGGTAGGTCAGCTGAACCCCCCGACGCTGGGCGGTCCATAGTGGGCCCCGCACGCCTATCTGACTGATGGCGCCCTTCCCTCCGCCGCTCGATGGTCGTCCGAGCGTCTTCCCGAGCTCGCTCCCAAAGAACTTGACGTTGGTCACAGCGGGCTCGTGGGTCAGACGGCGCTGTGGAAACGTTGTTGCGGGCGTCGGTCCAACGAGCCAGCGGCTGCTGTTGCTGGCATGGGGAGGAGAGTGCACCATGTTCTCAGCATCTCCGGTCCTTCCACCACCGGTGTGTACCGGCTCGACAAAGCGCCGGCACAAGGGTCCCGTTGGTCGCGGTTCATCTTTATTAGCGAAGTTGATATGGCTCCGAATGGTGGCTCTCCACTCGTCGAGCTTCTCCGCGGCAGGAGGAAAGTCGAGGAGTAGTTGCACGCCTGCCAACGCTTCTGCCACTGTCAGCGGCGGCGAAATCTGCGTGGACAGTGACGCGCTCTGACTTCTAACCATGTTAGAAGGAGCTCTATCACGGTCTCGCGGTTGCCTGCCGTTTCCGCCAGCGTCCGGGCGCGCATACTAGCTCGGTGCATCTTGAGAGTGACGCAAAGGGCTCTTCCTGCGGTGGCGCCCAGGGGCACCGTTGTCGCGGCGTTGCTCATCACACGCGATCTGGGAAGACCGCGGCATGGGCGCCGGCTGGGGCATCCTGGGGGTTGCGGCGCCGTTCGTGTGCTGCACGGCCCCGCCCTGGACCCAGCGGCATGCAGCTCATCGTCTTGCGCACGAACGACGCCGCTCGCCTGGCTCCGATGGCCAGAGTGTCATTTATGCTCGCGGGCCACGCCTCCGCTATCATTCGCGGCCGCCCCATCGCCCGCCCGCGTTGGGACGCGCGGTTCGGCTCCAGACGAACCGATCACTGTGATCGCCTTCTTCTTGGGAGCCATGGCGATGAAGAAGTCGATGCACTAACTCTTAGACCAGATTTTCACAGCCTCAGCGCCCCCTACCTAGCGTGCCAAAGATGTCGGGGAAACAACACCTATGGGATCCCGGGGAATCCCTTTTACGGTTTGCGGGCATCGAACTTCGCACAGAGCAGGTCTAAAAGATCAACGCGAGGGGATTTTTACCCAGGTTTGGGCCGCAAATGATGCGTAAAACCCTAGTCCTGCTTGTCTATGTTTATTTGGTGTTCTTGATCTCTTGAACTAGCTGTGGTGCATGCCCAGTCCAAAAAGTCTCAATCCTTCCACAGTATGCCCCGGGCCTCCTTTTATATGTCAAAGCTGTCGCCACAGTGGCACACAAGAGGTGAAAGTATCTACATTGTACAAGTTTATCGCCTGACACCGTAGGACAAACGCATTGAATGGGCTGCCTATGTGCCCTCTTGCTTTATCGGGGATGGCAACAGAGCTTGTCCCGTCCGTCGTCGCCTTGCCTTGCTTCGACGCGCGTCCAAGCTGATGAGGCATGCAACGCCATGCTGGCTGGCTGCTGTGCTGGTGCGGTGACAGGGTCTTCACGAAGATCCGCATGCCACCACGCACGTGCTTGACTAGTTGGCATAGAAGCTGCAGGCTGCCACACATGTGTTTGCCTAGTTGGCTGGCTGGTTGCCACATCGGAATGGCCACGGCGCAGAGAAACGTTGGTGGGCACGGGCCTAGCCGTGGCCCCGCAGATGTCCGCGGCAAGAGTCTTGCTGGGGGTCTTCGTTTGTCCCCGACAAGGATCTTGCTGGGAGTCATTGTCTTCTGGTTTTATCTAGACTTGCAGGCCTTGGGTCCTCACAAAGATCTGCATGCCCCCACGCATGCGCCCCTGAGTCTTGGTCTTGATGTTGTCGATGGTGTCAGAACTTTCAGGTCCAAGGGTGGCGGTCTTGCTGGTGTGGGGCAAATCGCCCCGGCAAGGCTCATGCAGGGGCTACGTAGGCCGCCCCGATAAGGGCCTTGCCAGGGGAAGTCCATCTTGCCCCTTTCTCCTCGCGCCTCTGGCTTGAGTACTGCCTTGGCAGTCTTGCACCTTCCCTTCCTCTGCCCCGCCAAGCATGGCCGCAGGTGTGGCCATGACAGCCCGTGCACAAGTAAAGGGTACAGAAAAGCCCCTACTTTTGTACACCAACACCCTAGGTGCATGATTGCTGCATGCACGGGTACCGGGTACGTGGTTGGGCGCACCTTTGTAGGAATAGTCAGCTCGCGTGATAATTTGATCCATAGGAGTTGATGGTCGGGACCACAGGTGAACGACCTGGAGGCGGTGGCTCTCCAGTTGCCACTGATTGAGTAGCCACGTTTAAAATATCATTTTTAGTGGGGTGAGAGTTCCAATTTTCAATGGCGTGTTATAAGTACTAAGTAGTTTTTTTAAGGATTGGTATGGAGATAAAATGGAATTCATAACTACTACCTCCTCGTCTTATGGTTGTATGGGTTTATGTTGCGAGATGTTGAACCTGGTGATTCTAGGGCAAATAATATGGTTTCGATGTCGATTTTCAGTAATGAAAATTGGAAGGGGGAAGCCCTTCTTTGATAAAAGAAAGAACTACCTCCGTCCTGGCTTACTAGTCCCCGTCGTATTTTGGGTCAAAGTTTGTCCATGAATTTTACTTGTAAAACATGAATGGAAAACTTATATTGTTATACCCAAACAAAAACGACTGGAGGGAGTGATTGCTCGGACACGGACACGACCTCTCATAGCACAAGCATTGAACCATGCGCCGGCCAAGAGGGCCCCACTCGCTACACGCCAGGATGAACACGCCTCCTGGCCGCATGCAACCGGCTTCAGACTGCCCCACCTGCCTCCATTGAATCCGCGCTGTGCCGACAACACGTCCTTCTGTTGGACGGTCGGCATTTTAGAACACAACGTAGGTTGGCTCCTCTCGTCCGCTCGCTATTGAAATGAGGCCGGACGCCTGGCAAGAACCGCACCACACCGCTGCTCCCCATATCCTCCCTGCACCATTTTCTCCGCACTCTCCATAGCATCTGGTGAGCAGGAAGACGAGTTCTCCGGCATAAAAGCCGGCTGGGTGCCCGGACAAGCCAGGCAACTTGCTGCCCCACCTCCCTTCCTGCTCGAGGCCATCAGTACCATGGGCGAGGCTCCAGGCGGGCAAACGGAGGAGCAAGCCACCGCTACAAGCTGGCCCATGGTGCATCAACTCGACGCCCAAGCCTGCTCGCAGAGGAGTGGTCAGCTGCTGCATAACGGCACCCGGGGGACCACGGCGTCCAGTGCATCGTGGTTGGCCGCGCCAACGCAAACATTGGAGGTACCGCGATACACTGGTGGAGATAGCCAACAAGTTTGTGGCCACCGCCGATACCGAGGAATAAGAGACCACAGGATCCGCCGCCGCTCTGAACCCATGAATGCTACGACCATCACGTCGCTGGCATAGACACTCGGTGTGTTGCCCAGTTTGGCTCAAAACATTGTGGACTCCAGCCACGACCGGCATTAGAAATTATACCTTCTTCCAGAAGTTATTCGTGATTAGTAAAAAAATGACCAACCTATAATTAATTACTCATGGTCTTGACTTGTTGTGCTCGCACTTGTAGTAGGAACTATATGTTTTTCTTTATTTATAACTCTCCTCACATTTTTTTGGCTTTGAAGTGAATCATGGTTGTGGACATTATCTATGAATATGCAGATATCTGTGAACATGAGTTTGATGTGGAAGTTGAACTTGGAATGTTGGGCTTGCGCGTGAACTATACCATGTCCAATGCTTCGTCTGTTATTGTTTGGAAAGTAATTGTTGTTATTAAATGACCCAAAAAAATTTATTTTGTGCCACATCAGTAGATGCACGGACATCACAACAGGCATGCTGGCTGGATAAACATTTGAACCTAGCTATTATGAAGGAAAATTTGTATTGACAACAGTTTTAGATGCAGGAGACGCCTAGCCTGCTCTGCCTCTGCTAGCTTCTTTCTGGCTTCTTCCATCTCTTCTTTGGCTTGGGTGAAGAGAGCATCTGATTGCTCTTTTCGCTTCTTTAGGAACTCGACTACATTCTCAATAGCTACTGCACGCTTTCTTTCAACCTTTACTAGAGCCACGAGGACACGAACAGTTGACGGCTCCACTTGGCTTGTGTGTAATCCAGCATCATCTAGGAATTTGCACCTTGTGTCTAATCCAACATCATTAGGGAATGGTCACCTTGTGTGTAATCTAGCCTCATTTTGGAAATATGATCTCGAGGTTGACCATACTTCCCTCCTCGCAGGAACTGCATCCTGACATGAAGTTACTTCTTTTTTAGATCAATACTCAGAGCAACCCAGATCCATTTAGTAGAAGCCAGATAAACAGGACTCAGAGAAGTGAATTCAAAAGGAAAAATATAAAAACAGACTACAAGGTGAGAATACCCAATTCCTACATCAAGCTAAAAATGAAAGCATTAGGAGGATTAAGACTCTTCTCAATACACATCGAAGAACACGAGGCTAAGAGAAACAAAAACTACAACATATACACATCGAAGAACACGAGGCTAAACGAAAGTAATTGAAAGGGTGTTACTTACCAAAGCTCGTTTTACAGGTTCGATGTAGCTCCTCTTTAACTTGCCATGCTCCTTGAAGATGTTCCCAATATCCCGTGTTTGGTCTTCATTGCTCCTCTGCATGTTCGCACTCGTGGTTTAAAATGTCAACACGGCAAGAAAAATATACTAGTAATACTCACGCATCTTGTGGGCAACATTAAAGCACTCGTCTGCGATGTTAGAGCATCTCCAACATAAGCGCAACGCGTGGCCCTTTAAAAAAGCGTTTACAGCGTCGGAATAGCCAGTTTTTGCGGGCCTGGAGTCTTGACATAGAAAAGTAGAGAAAGAGAGTAGAGACTAGACAGTAGAGACATAGGTAGTTCTCAGCATAGATATAGCATAGATAGATAAAAAATAGATAGTTCAACTACATCTCGTCGTCTGACTCCTCCTCGGTGATGTCCTCCTCCGACGTTTCAATGTAGGCATGAAGATATAGATTTACGTCGGAGTCCCAGGGCGACGCTGCTCCTAGACTCGTGTTGAATTGAGCGTCCGATTTTCGCGTACGCTTGTCCTCGCGATAGGTGGCTCGCTCTGCCCTCCTCTTCTCCCTCTCCGCCCCCCTCTGCACATAGAACTCGTGCTCGTTGATGATGTCCTGCGGGAAGCGTTGGTGCCACCGCGCCATGGCTTCCTCGTCTATCTCGGCTATGCTGAGACGATGCTCCCGCCTCCAGTTGTCGTGATGATCCTCATCGATGATAAGCCGCGGCAGAGGCGTGAGCTTCTACACCCACTCCCGCGTCAGCACATTGTGGAAGTTCAATGTTCTATGAGGCCACCGGAGGCGCCACGCCGCCGCGTCGTACACGCGGGTGGCCTTTGGGCGGTGTCGAAATTGCCAAGGCCCAGGCGCATCCCGTGGTACCGGAACTCGGCGGAGAAGCCGCCGGAGGGGCGCGTGCGGATGCCGCGGTATCCCCAAGTTTCCTGCGACGCGACGACATGGTGGCGCGACGGCGGCGAGGCAAGAAAGAGCGGGGCGAGAGTGGTGGCATGGCTCAGAGCCGGGAGAGAGCAGTGGCGAGGCACAGAGCAGGGAGAGAGCGATGGCGAGGCTCGGGGAGAGAGCGGTGGCAAGGCACTAAGCAATGGAAGGGTGTTGGATTTTATAAAGCGCGCCGGGCGCTGGGCGCCAAAACAAGCGCG